>NC_077230.1:365313106-365393106 GCF_027887165.1 Monodelphis domestica
AATAATTAGGTCATTCACAATTTTTTTCAAAAAATATGTCTGTCACTGTATACATTATTCTCTTGATTCTGCTCCCTTCACTTTATATCAGTTCATGTAAATCTTTCCAGATTTTTCCAAAATCATCCTACTTGTCATTTTTTATAGCATGATAGTATTCTATCACGATCAATTCTATCACAATCTACCACAACCTGTTTAGTCTTTCCTCAATTTATGGACAATCCTTCAATTTCCAATTCTTTGCTACCACACACACACAAAAAGTTGCAATAAATATTTTTGTACAAATAGGCCCATTTCCCCCTTTTAAAAAGACCTCTTTGGGATACAGACCTAATAATGGTATTGATGGGTCAAAGGTTTATAAATCATAGTTTTAGAATCCTTGGGACATAATTCCAAATTGTCATCACCTTCATTTCGTAAAATATTCTTTACTTCCTCCCTTCCCCCCTATCCAGAGAGTCATTTCTGTTAAAAAAAAATAAAGAAGGGGGTTGGGGGGAAAAGTTCAACAAAACGAATCAACACATTAATTAAACAAATGCATAATTTTCCATATCCATTGTGTGTGTCCTATGGCTAAAAGAAAGGGAGAGGGTCATTTTCTCCTTTCTTCTTAGAGACCGAGTTTGATCATTATGACAGGGAAGCACTCAATTTTTGTGGATTTGTTTTGTTCTTTTCATTGACAGTGTTGTCATTTTGTATGCCATTTTTCTGCTGACTTCATATTACATCAGTTAATCTGTGATTTTTGCATTCATTGTATGTTTTTAAGGCAAAATAATATTTCATTACATCCATGGATGACCAATTTGTGTAGACATTCCCAAACTAAAGTGGATCTTTCTGCTCCCAGCTCTTTGCTAGTACAAAAAAAGTTGCAACAGCTTCTTTAATGGTCTCTTAGCCTTAAGTCTCTCTTTATTCCAAATTATCCTTTGTCCAAGTGTCAAAAGAATTTTTCTTTCTTTCTCTTTAAAATCCTTACCTTCTGTCTTAGAATCAACATTAGACATTGTTTCCAAAGCAGACGACTGGCTCCCAGGGTTACACAGGTAGGAAGCATGTGAGGTCACATTGGAACCCAGGACCTCACATCTCTAAGCCTGGTTCTCAAACCACTGAGCCACCTAGGAGCACCTAAAGGGATTTTTCTCTACTCTTCTCTTCTTTTTTTAAAACTTTACCTTCCAATTTAAAATCAATACTGAGTGTCTCTTCCAAGGCAGAAGAATGGTAAGGGCTAAACAATGGGGGTTAAATGATTTGCCCAGGGTCACACAGCTAGGAAGGATCTGAGGCCAGTTTGGAACCCAGTTGTCAACTCTAGGTCTGGCTCTCTATCCCCTGAGTTACCTAGCTGCCCCTCAAGGGATTTTAAAATTTATATTTATTTAATTAATTAATTTAGAATATTTTTTCCATGGTTACATGATTTATGTTCTTTCCCTTCCCCTCCACTCACCCCTCTCCCATAGCCAATGGGCAGTTCCACTGGGTTTTACATGTATTGTTGATCAAGACCTATTTCCATATTGTTAATACTTGCTATAGAGTGATCATTTAGAGTCTACGTCCCCAATCATAAAGGGATTTTTCTAAAGCATTTATCTGTTACACAAACACATACATACATGTATATGTATGTATGTATAATACATGCACATGGTGAGATGTAATATCTTGGTATAAGTATATATGTATATTAATAATATAATGTATATATATATATGCATACATACACACACGTATGGAGAGAGAGAGAGGCAGAGATAGAAATAGATCCAGAGAGACAGATACTGAGGCAGAGACAGAGCCTCTCCATAAAATAAGCTCCCTGAGGCCAGGGATTATTTTATTTTGACTCTATTGCTAGAGTCTTTCACAGTCCCTGGTGTGGAGTAGATACTTAATAAAAGCTTGTTAATTGATTGATTGCTCTTTCCACTATGAGGGAGTAGAAAGGAAGAGCACATAAATCTGTTCTTTCTGTTGAAGAAATTTAGGCACAGTGATTTTACCCAGTCGGTAGTGGAATGTACTGAACCAAGGTCTCTTATACTTCTTTCTTTGTATTAAAAGGAGTTCTGACCCTTTTATTTAAAATATCAAGCTTGATTAATGTTCTTTTTCTTACATTGTCACTTTCTTGTCCCACCATCAATAGAGCCCTGCTTTGTAACAAATAAGTCAAATTAAGCAAGACAACCAACTTTTGATCTTGCATGTGCCAACCCTCATCTGGAGTCCAACACCTCTCAGTCAAGGCAGGAAGCATGCTTCACCATCATTTCTCTAAAATCACAACTAGTCATTCCAGAGATCACAGTTCTTAAGTTTTCAGTGCTATTTTCCTTTACGTTGTCGTGACCATTTTACAGGTTCTTCTTTTGGTTCTGCTTGTTTCTCTCTGGTTGTTTTGATCTGATCAAAATAGTGTTTGGGGTCATCTTTAACACTTCCCTCTTTCATATCAAACACATTACAAAATGTCCATTCTCCCCTGTAACATCTCTCCAGCTCTAGAAAGGTCTTCCATTTCATCCTCTCTAGTCTCATGGCCATCCCCTGAGCATAGACCCTAACTGGTCTTCCAGGCTTTCCTTTCTCCACTGCCAATATATCCTTCATACTGCTACTAGAATAATCTTTCTTAAAGTGAAGTGAGCAGAACCAAGAGAACATTGTACATAGTACCAGCAATATTGTAAGATAATCAACTATGAATGACTTAGTTATTTTTAAGACAATTCTGAAGCACTTATATAATAAATGCTCTGTACCTCCAGAGAAAGAACTGATAGTGATAATGGAACATATTATTTTTTACTTATTTTCTTCCTGTTTTTGTTGTCTTTATATTTGTTTCCTTCTACAACATGACCAATATTGAAATATGTTTTGCATGATATCCCGTAAATAACCTAGATCAAATTGCTTATAGTCTCAAGGTGGGGAGAGGAGGAAAGGAGGGAGAGAATCTGTAACTTAAAATTTCAGAAAACTAATGTTTAAAATTGTTTTTACACACAATTGGGAAAATAAAATATTGAAAGATTAAAAATAAAAACAAACCACCACTACCAACATTAAAAAAAAGAATAATCTTTCTTAGGCACAAATCTGGAAATGCTATTCCTTTGCTCAAAAATCTTCAGTGGCTCTCTGTTCTCTTTGGAGTAAATTATAAACTCCTTTGACTGGCATTCAAAGACTGTAGCAATCTGGAAGGATTTTGTCTTTCCAGATTTGTCCTGTGTTACTTCCCCTAATGCCCTCTATATGATAGCACCAAATGATTGTGCTCTGTTTCCAGATACTCATCACATTTTCTTGCCTCTATGTCCTTGTTCATGCTGTTCCTTATGCTTAAAATGCCATATTCTTTACCTGGTGAATTCTCTTTAATCTTAGCATCAGAGAACTGAAAGGGACCTAACAGGTTATTTAGTTCAAATTTTCCAGATGAGAAAACTGAGACTTGGCAAGATTACATCTTGCCTTAGGTTGAAGGGCTGATTTAAAGCCCAACTCAAATCCCTCTTTTTCCAATGAAGCCTGAACTTACGCCCTGATTTTAATGGTTTTATCTTTTCATATGTTGTTCAATGATTAGGCTTTTTTGTACTTCTGCAATACATTTATCATGTAACATTAGGCATTATATGACATAATGTAAAATATCAGATTAGATTACATTGAATTGAATCAACATGGTTAGACCTGTGCTTAAGTAAATTTAAATAGGCAGTCTGTCTAAACTAGATTGGACTAGAGGAAGGAAGACTAGTTAGAAAATTGTTTTATTATTCACAGTGATAGGGAATGGGCTTGGAGCAAGAATACATGAATTCAGATCTTGACTTTGATCTTTCCTAGCTATGGTTCTGTGGGTAAATCTCTTAACATCTCTGAGCTAGTTAACAGTACTTGGGTCTTCTCCTCCTACTCAAAGGTAAGCTCTCTGAAAATAGGGACCATCTTATCTAGGGATCGTCTTATCTAGACTCTGTATCTCCCTTTCCATATTCCCAAGAGTCTAACACAGTGCTATTCACACTGTAGGTGATTAATAAATGCAGAATGAATACATGAACAGGTCTTCATCCATAAGATATAGCCCACCACATCCAGTAACGATTTCTTCCTAAGTAAAAGTATCTCGCTGCCATGCACAAGACTCCAAGGTGCCTATTACTCTTCCAATGGAGTGGAGATGGTCCAGTGGGAACCTTCTGTGTGTGGTGGCACCTCCCCTGCCCCAAGATGTCATGCAGCTCACCTCTGAAATACTAGTAGGAATTCTCTCCTCCCCCAGACCATTCAGTCCTCCCCACACACCTGCTCTCACCCCTAGCTATGGTGCTACCTACCTCTCACTCTCCCTGACAGAGGTGCCACAGACGGCCACCACCCATGGGGTCTTCTTTTCCCCCTTAGGATAATTACAATGAGATGCTGATGGGGAGAAACCCTCCTCCTCCCCCCCCTCCCAGAACAATAGCCAAAGGAGGCCCCAGATTGCAATCTCCGGGCAATGTTGCTGGTTGAAAGAAATGAATGTTGAGCATTGAATGTTAAAAATTGTGTTGAATTAGATAAGAAAATCCCATGTAGACTTTGTTAATGATTCATAATCAGCTAATAAGCTCATCTCCAGAAGAATACTGATCCGTGGACCCGTTAGCTCATTTATCACTATGTTTTACAACATTGGCACAGAAACTAATTAAGTCCCAGCATCATTACACAGAATTCCTTTTAATAGAGATACAATGATGCACGAGAGGCTACAGGCTGCGCTGCAAATCGCACCAAGAGCTTCTGGACAGCGGGCTTTAATTAACATGTTCGTTGGAAGCAGCTCGCTTAAATAATAACCAACCAGGAAACAGCTGTAGCTCAGGAGCTGGGGGAGCACTCCAAGAGTGTGTGTGTGTGTGTGTGTGTGTGTGTGTGTGTGTGTGTGTGTGTGTGTGTGTGTATGGGGGGGGGGAGTGGAGCAGGGAAGCTATAGAGACAAGAAGAGAAAGGGATTGTTTCAGGTATGGAAGCTGGCCTGGGAGGGAACCTTGTTTGCTGGAGGAAGTTGGAAGGGATCCCTCTCTTCCCTGAATGGCAGGGGACATCTTTAAGACAAAGATGCTGGGTAAATCATCTTCATGGGATCATAGACTTAGAGTTAAAGAAAATTCATTTTTCAGATGAGGAGACTTAGGTCCAGAGACTTGCCCAAGCAGGGACTTAAGAGTGATTATAGTCTAACACTTTTGTTTTTCAGATGAGGAAACTGAGGTACAGGGGAAACTAAGTGGCTTGCCCAAGAACATACAGGTTAAGTGAGAGACAAAGCTCAGAGGTGATCCCACAAAGTCTTGTTACTTTTCCCTTATTCTCTCTACCTCAGTAGAAAGGCCAGATGCCCCAATTACTGTAATAGCCCTAATCTTCATTACTTAACATTTCTTTAGTGCCTTAAGGGATAGCTGGAAAGTGCAGTGGGAAGAGCACTGAGCCTGGAGTCAGAAAGACCTGAGCTCAAATCTGGCCTCAGACACACCAACCACCTGTGTCACCCTGGGCAAGTCACTCAACCTGCTTTGCCTCAGTTCATTTGTAAAATGAGCTGGAGAACAAAATGGCAAACCACTCCAGTGTCTTTGTCAAGAAAATGTCAAATGGGATCATGAAGAGTCAGATATGATTGCAAAATGACTGAGCAAGCCTTAAAGGGTACATAGTGGAAGAGTTTTGAAATTGGAGTCAGAGAACCTGGGCCCAAGTCCTAGCTCTGTTACTACCTGTATGACTTTGGGAAACTGTCTTTCCCACTCTGGGTCTCAGTTTCCTCATCTGTAAGATGAGGGGGTTGCCCTGAGCTTCCTTCCAATTCTAGCTCTGTAATCTGAAGAGGAGATTGTCTGATTCCAAACAGAGTGCTCTATCCACTGTGCTGCCCCAAGGACTCAAAAAGCGTGAGTTCATGGTGATAGAGCCAGTTTTCCTCTTACCGGAGGAAGAATAACAAAACCAAATTAGAGAATTCCATAGTCTAATTCCATTAGCTACCTATCCCTGAAAGGAATCCCAGCCTCTGAAGACCTATGGTGAGGAGAAGCTCACTGCCTCCTGAAGGAGCTCCCTCCACTTTTGGACAGCTCTCATTGTTAGGCAGGTTTTCCTGAGGTCACTCTCAATTTGTAGTCCAGCCATTGCAACTAGTTCCAGCCTCTGGGATGTGCAGAACAAAGTCTGACCTCTCCAAATAAGGGAACATACTATGGAGTTACACCGTCAGGCCAACTTTTCTGTGACTTGACTTTGATTCCAGTGTCACAATATCTGTTTCATTGGTCTTTTCATCTCTGTTCTCACATTCATTATCTTGCCCTCACCCAAATAGTCTCTTCACAGACTGTCCTTCAACTCTCATCCATCCTTTGTCTATATTCAGCCTTCCTTATTCACAGATCTTATGTCTCTCTATAAAAAACAAAGTCTTTATTGGTGGACCCTAATTTCCTTTCTTTTTTTTTATAACTCTTACCTTCCTTCTTAGGATTAATACAAAATATTGGTTCCAAAGTAGAAGTAAGAGCTAGGCAATGGGAAGTAAGTGACTTGCCCAGGGTCCCACAGCTAGGAAGAGTCTGAGATCAGCCCAAGACTTCCCTTCTCTAGGTCTAGATCTCTATCCACTGAGCCACCTAGCTTCTTTCCCAATTTCTTTTGAGTAAAGTTTTATTTCTTATTCAAAACGTTCCCTTATCTGGTTTCACCTTGTTTTGCCATTCACATATTGTAACATTCATTGCCATATGTACTATATACTTCCTTCAAATGGAACAACTCTCTCTCCCCTGACTGTCTCTCCTATCTCTTTGCCGTTGCTCATTTTGTTCACTCCTTTTGCCTTGTTCTCCCTTCTCATTTCTGCCTGATGGACTCTTAACTATCCCTTTTATGAAGCCAACCCAATCACTACCACCTACTGTGAGGAGCTTCATTTCATCCCTCATGTTGGTGATGACCTCCCCCCTTGAATGACATTTCATGACACTTCATCACTGTAGAGTACTTACCATGTAATATTGTGCATCACAGTCATCTATCTTTGCATTTTATCTTCCTGGACTGTGGATTCTATGAGGACAGACCAAGTCCTATCTAGGTTTTATATATCCCTTCAAAGTCAAGCATAGGGATTAGCATATAGTAGAAGCTTCATAAATATTTGCTGTATTATTCTAATTTCTTGATGTCTTAAGTTTCCAGGGTTAGATTACGGCACTGAGAGTGAGAATTTTTTTTATATATGCTATTTTATTTTCCAGTGTCAGGATCCTAGATTAGAAAGACTTCACCCAACCTCCTGACTTTTGTATGTCCTTCAGTCTTCAGAATTCCAAACTATATTTTCCTTTTTAACAAAGCCTGGTTCACAGGCAAAAGTGACAATGGTTCTCTTCCTGCCTTATGTGATCCCTATCACCCATGGGATGGGGAAGGGGGGAAAGTTTGATGGGCCACCTCCTAATTAGCTGTTTAGTTAAGGGGGCCCCTTACCTATCAATCTATTTGGTTATTTGATAGCTTAATCAATAAATTGATATTATTACCCCCAAATCAGTCTCTAGGATATTTTCATTGTTACTTGAGGGAAGAGCTCTGTATTTGGAACTGGAAGACTTGCTTTTGAATCCTGACTTTGCCACTTACTTAGACCTTTAAACCTTAGGCAAATCCCTTTATCTCTTTGTGCCTCTCTTTCTTCTTCTGTAAAATGGGAGGGATAATATTCACCTCATCAAATTGTTGGTACGTTCATATGAAAGGATATGAAAGGCTTTGTATTGTTGTTGTTCAGTCATTTTTCAGTGATGTCTGACTCTTCAAGACTCTATTTAGGGTTTTCCTGACAAAGAAACTGGATATTGTGCATCACAGTCATCAATCTTTGCATTTGATCTTCCTGGACTGTGGATTCCATGAGGAAAGAGACCAAATCTTATCTAGATTTTATATATCTCTTCAAGGTTGATCATTGCCATTTCCTTCTCCAGCTCATTTTACAGAAGAGGAAACTGAAGCAAACCAGGTTAAGTGATTTGCCCAGAGTCACACAACTAGTAAATGAGGCCAGATTTGAACTCAAAGAAATGAATCTTCCTTACTTTAAGGCCAGAACTCTATGCACTGTGCCACTTACCTTCCCAAAGGCCTTTCTATCCAACTATAAAATGCTATTCAAATGTCAATGATCTCAATGAGAAGAGCTTTTTTTTTGGATATGTGTGTGTGTGTGTGTGTGTGTGTGTGTGTGTGTGTGTGGACTGGTTGTGCTTTCAGTGGGATGTCATAACAGACAGAGTACAGGATACCAGCTGCAAAGGACTTTAGAACATAAAAAAATAAAATCAGATCTGGTAGAGATCTTAGAACACAGAACATTTCATGTAAGACTAGAAAGAACTCTAGAATAAACACATATTGAACTCACGACATAGAATATAGAATGTCTGTGCTAGAAGACTATGAGATTGTAGTCTCCAAAGTAAGGGGTCCACGGCATGACCTCAAGGACAGTACGAACAGCTAAATGGAGGTTGAGAAGATAGGCAAATATATCACTTACCAGTAATGGTCAATGGTGGAGTTTATCGTGAGACAGCTAGGTGATGCAGTGAATTGAAAAAAGGTCTGGAGGTAGGAAGAGTCGAGTTCAAATCCTGCCTCAGACACTTAGCAGCTTTATGATCCTTGGCAAATTTCTTCATCTCCATTTTAGCTTCCTCAGGGGTAAAATGGGAACCATTATAACCCTTAGCTCCCAGAATTGTTATAAGGATCAAATAAGAATATATTTGTGAAGCAGAGTGCCTGGTACATAGTAGGTGCTTATTTTCTTCTTTCCTTCATTTCTAATACAGCTTCATAATTGTTATCCCTCAACAATCCATCATTCTTCTCTGTGCCTCTTCTGTGGAAGCTCCTACCTCTTTTCTTCTTTCCCCTGACTCAGTTCTTGGTTGGAATTTGTCACCTAAAAGTAATTATGTCCCATTAGCTACCTGGATGATAGTAGTTGGGTAGATGCCACTGGGAAGAACTTTCATCCCCAAACTTACCCTACTTTCCCAAGATTATCTTGTGTCAGTGACAAACAGGCTGGTTCTGAGGCAGCAGACAATGAGTAAGAGCTCTTCTTCCCTATCTTCCATTTGTATGGGACAGAGTGAGTCTCAGGGGGAATAGATGAGGGTGAGTTGGGAACTCCATTACAGACCTCCCTCTGTACATTATCTATCCATACCTCCTCCCTGGCCCATCCCTCTCCTGATCTCCCCCCCCCTTTTTTTTGTGGTAAAGCAATCCTTCCTGTGATTCAGGTTTCTAACATTGTTGCCATTTTGGCCTCCTCCCTTTCCTTCACTCCATCCAAAAAGTCAGTTACCAAATCTTGTTTTTCCTTCCTTTGTGACATCCCTTCTTTATCAGCAGAGGCTGGTTTAGAGCCTCACTATCACCTAGACAGGATAGCCTTTTATCTGGATTTCCTGCCTTAAGTCTTTCCCCACTCCAGACCACTCTCCATTCCCTTGCCAAAATGATCTTTCTAAAGCTTGGGTCTGACTGTGCCACCCCATACCCTTTTCAATAAGAGCCAGTGATTCCTAATCACACTTGGGATAAAATATTATTTCACTTTTATCATTTCCTTTTTAACTTCTATTTTTGTATCTGTTTTGTAAAGTACATAATTATCACCACAGTAGCAAATGACTATAACTTGTAAGTAAGTAAATATTTGGGGTACTTAATCAAAAGTTTTTCTGAAAGAGGTGTGAGATAAAAGAATTTTGGAGATCACTGCCTTAGAATGTAGAGTGTCAGAGCTGGAGAGGGACCTTGAAACAAAATATCAGAGATGGAAGGGATTTTAGAACAGAGAATGTCAGAGATGGGAGAGATCTTAGAGCATAGAATGTGAGAGCTGGAAGGGCTCTTAGAGTATATATTATCAAAGCTGGGAGGGTCCTTAGAACACAGGCTATCAGAGTTAGACAGAACCTTAGAGAGGAGATCATAGAACATCTGAGTAGGAAAGAATGAAGAGAGAACTTGGAAATGCTTAAAGGATATCAAACTAGAAGAGTTAAGAGGAACCTTGGAACAATGAACATCGAATATCAAAATGGAAAGGGGCTTTAGAGATCATTTAGTCCAATGTCCTCATATTAAGAAGGAGGACCCTGAGGTCTGGAAAGTAGGATGCCTTGTTTAAGGTGACATAGGAGATAGCCAGGCCAGTATTTGAGCCCATTCTCCTGACTCCAGCAGATGACTCTCTCCCACTGCTGGCTGAAAGACAGGCATGACCAGAGATCAAGCACTTACTTAACTGCTTTGTAATGGAATTCGAGTGCTTTATGGACAGTCCATTGATTGCCAATACTGCAAAACACTGTATGGCTTTAATGCAGGCTCAGAGGGTGATGCGAGGCTGTAAACTGCTCTCTGTTAATGTAGATGAGTCCCATGCCTAATAAAATCTGGGTGTTAATGCATTTATTTCTGTTGCTCAGCCTTCTGCCTAAGATCTCCGGGGCACAGATGGGTTAAGTGACTGGACTGGGGTCACACAGCAAGTCAAATGTTTGGATGAAGCTGTGGGCATGTGAGAGGCTGTTTTCAGTTTACTCCCAATCTCCTCACAAATGGATACCTTTTCTTTGTGTGCCTGCATCAAAAGCCCCTTCCTCACATTTAAGGTGGTCCCTCTGATGACTGTGTATCCAGGACTAATAGAACAGTGAAAAGAACATTCACTGATTTTGGAGTCATAGGACTTGGATTCAAATCCTGTCCTGGTAACTTGCGACTTAGATGACCTCAGGCAAGTCACTGAACCTCTCTACCTCCGTTTCAGAGTCTAAACCACCTTTGAGATCGCCTCCTCACTTTAAATCTCTGATGCTATGTGACCAATAGTCTCCAATGGACCCCTTTCTGATGAATGTTCTGTGACCTTAAGCAAGTAATTTCATCTTCTCTGTGCCTGACCTTATTTATCATCCTCACTAGTTGATGGATAGCTCTAAGGGAGCTCTTCCCAAGTTCATGCCCCTTTGCCCCAGAAAGATAGGTTGGCTGCTCTCTTGGGCTCCAGATGTAGCTGCTTTCCACAGCTGCTTCTTCAGAACAGAAGCAAAATGATTCAGAAAAACCTTGGAAACAGATTTAGTGTAAGCCCCATGCAGAACAATAGCCTATTATGAAGACTCCCACCTAATGTTCTGCTGAAGTCGTGATACGTATGGGTTCAGTCGGGCTTGAGCTACACGTGACATTCATTTTTAGAGCTGGCAATCTTTCTGTCTTGTGATTCCATGGCAAACACCCCCAAATCTTCACAACTGGAGCTGCCCCTGCCTAGGGAGCTCAGCAAATCCCTTGACCCCAAATGAAAGGGACACTCAAGGGCTAGTCTAAATGGAGGCAATGTGTGGCTTGCCTTGGGACATAGGAATCTTCTTTTGGTACATTGGAAAAAGCACTGGTTTTGGAGCTGATTCAAAGAAACTGACTTCCAATCCCAGACTCTCTGTGTGACCTGGAGGGAAGACACTTCACCACTGGGCCTCATCTACAAAAGTGGGAGATTGGTCAAGATCAGGAGTTCTTGAACTTGGAGTCTATAAACTCATCTTTTTTTTAAAAAATCGATAACTATTTTTAACAAAGAGATTTCTTTTTGTAATTTTATACATTTAAAAATAGCATTATAAAAAGGGATCCTTACGCTTCCCAGACCACCAAGGGGGTTCATAGCACAAAAAGATGGTTAAAATCTCCTCAAATAGATGATCTCAAAGGTCCCCTCCAATTCCAAATCTTTGTGACTCTGATCTTTGATCTCTTTACCTCTGGAGGTCTTTGAACAGAAGCTAGAAGATTACTTGTCAGGATTGCTAAAGAAGGATATTTAGTCTGGTCCGAGATTCTGTTTAACTCAGTAGGAACCTGTAAACTTATTGGGGAGGTGATTTCAGCTCAATATAAAGAATAATCTCCTAATAATTAGCACGATCACCTGATGAAATGGGTTGTCTGTCAGATTGTGAGTGTCCTATCACTTTGAACAGAGGCTGGATGGTCCCTTCTCAGGGATGTTGTAGAGGAGGATTCCTATTCAGCAAAGAGCTGGACTAGCTGGTCTCTGAGGTCCCTTCTATTTCTATGATTCTGTGATTCCTTCCTTTTTTAAAGACAAAGCATCACTGGCCCTTCAGGTTCAGGCTATGCCACTCTGCAGAGTAACCATAAACTCAGAATTCGAGGGAATCTAAGAGGTGCCTAGCCTCTGTCCACTATATGAAGTAGGAATCTCACCTTGGACAGTCCTCACATTCTTTTTATTCTCTGTCTAAACATCCAATCTGTGGGGAATTTGTTATTCCTTTAACAATCCATTTCATCTTCTATTTTGGATAGTTATAGCCTCTTACTCTTTAGGAAATCTGCCTTGCTGTTATTTAGTATCTAACAATTTATTAGAGCTGAAAAGTCATCTTGTCCAATTCTGATGTTCAAGGAAACTGAGGACTGTGAAAGCTGAGTAACTTATCCAAAGTTTCACAGGTAGTTTCAAAGGTAGGGTATGAAATACAGTCCTTTGACTCCAGAGCCAGTAGGACTCTTTCTGCCTCTCTGATAATTTTATTCCTAGTTTTGGCCTTTGAGGTGAAGTAAAACAAGCTCAATATCTCTTACACAGTCAGTCAAAAATTAGCAAGTATTTGCCAAATGCTTTTTCTGTCCCAGGTACTGTGCTAAGCACTGGGTTAGATCCACAAGACAGCCCTGATTGGCACTCTTCAATTTTCTCTTCTTCAGGCCATGGATCCCCAATTTCTGTGACTAAGTATTGTAAGGTATAATCCTCAGCCTCATGGTTGTATTCCTCAGAACACTCTCAGTTTATCAATCTCCTTGAAATATAGCACTTGGAGCTAAACATGCCAGGTGATCTGATCAAGTCTTCTCTCCCTTTGAGTACTTCACCTCTATTAAAGCTAGTCTTATTAGCTTGGTGTAGTTAACATTTGGAGATGCTACTATAATATCTGATCCTTAAAGATCTCAGTTTGGTGATGAATTGCCAATTTGGTCTTGCTTCTCCAAGCTTTATATTAATCTAAACTCAGTAAAAATAAATATAATTGGGGAACAGCTAGGTGGCTCAATGGATGGAGGACTGAGCCAAGAGATGGGAAGTCCTGGGTTCAAATGTGACCTCAGACACTTCCTAGCTGTGTGACCCTGGGCAAGTCACTTAACCCCATTGTTTAGCCCTCACCACTCTTCTGCCTTGGAACCAACACACAGTATTGATTCTAAGATGGAAGGTAAGGGTTTTAAAAAATAAGTATAATTGGTTAATGGTGACCTTAGTCAGAACTTGGACTTTGATGTAACTCATATTTAGACAAAGGACCTTTGTCACCTGATTTAAAACTAAATCCAAAGGACATTTCTTTTCACCCTTCTAACTGGGTTGTGCCACCATGGTGATTTAGGCTCCACTGGCAGAAAAGTGATCCTCTCCCAACTTCCACAGACTGGTTTCATCAGTCCCCCTTAGTGACTAGGGTGTGTCTGTTTAGATAGGAAGAAGTAGAGGGAAGAGCTATGATATTACATCCTAATGAGATCTTCTTAAGAATTATTTCTAAGGGATGGCTATGAAGGAAGAGGAATAAGAATGGTAATCGCAGAAAAAGCCCAAAAGAGAGTCAGAAGGCTAATATTGTACTTGTCAGCTCCAGGAGGGGAGGGAGAGACTCTGAATCATGTAATCATGGAAAAATATATTTTTAAAATTATATTAAAAAAAGAAGGCTCATATTGTAATCCTGACTCTGGCAGTTAAACATTGAAGTCATCTATGGAAAGTCCCTTTCCACCTCTGTGGCTCAATCACCTTATTTATGAAATGAAAGCGATGGAATAATGCTACTTTGACCTTTTGCATATTTTTTTTCTAAAACCCTGACCTTCCATCTTAGAATCAATACTATGTGTTAGTTCCAAGGCAGAAGAGTACCAAAATCTAGGCAATGGGGATTAAAGTACTTGACCAGGATCACACAGCTAGGAAGTGTCTGAGGACATTTGAACCCAGAATCTCCTCTCTCAATCCACTAAGGTATCTAGCTGCCCCTGTGTTGTTACTCTATTTTAATGTTCTTTGTTCCAAGATCCATGTCTTATGTCCAAAGTTTCCTAACTCGGTGTTCCATGTAGTAAGGTTCCTTCACTTTCTATGTTCTAAAAGTCATTGGCAAGTTAAGCTTCCCCACATTTCATTCTCAAGTCCTTCCTCCTCTGATATTCTGCATGCTAAGCTCTGACATTCTCTGTTCTAAACTCCTCTCGTTGGTGCCATTTTATGTCCTAAGGTCCCTCCTGGCTCTGACATTCCACGTGCTTTGTTCTAAAGTCCCCCATAGCTCTGCCATCCTACATTCTCCGGCTTAAGGTCTCTGGCACTTTGGACGTCCTCTAGCCCCGTGAATTCTCAGAGCCCGCTGGAGAGCTGGCTCTCAGGCAAGTGCCCATTGGTGTAATCTGCCCCACTGGAGCCTCGCTTCCCTCCTCTCATTGATTTGGCTGGGACTTTTATTGTCTGCTCCAATGTAATTAAAGACTCCTCTGATGGTGCCAATTAAAAGGCTTGGAGGGACGGGTGCGGGCGCTCCCATTATCACATGGTACAACGCAGTGGAGCTGTAAACATCCATTAGCCATTACAGCTCTCATTAGTCCTTGAAAAACAACTCATTAGTGTCCATAGAACTGACAGGTAAATACAACTAATGGGATGAATCTATCAATAAATTCATTGTGTGCAAAATCAGGGTTTCTATCATTGCGCAGCTCGCAGTGACTGATCAGAAGGTTAAATACTCCTCCTGCAAAAATATATATAAGTTGCAAAGCACTTAGCCTGATAGACTGTGAAAAAATGGCATGTGAGAAACTAATGAAGACATCAAAGGCTTTATTTATACGTAGGGTGGGTTCATTTCGAGTTCAGGTTGCTATGAATTGTCACAGCTGTTTAGCTGAGACTAAATTTTAGAAAGCATATTGATTTGTTTTAATTTAAATGGGGTAGTTTACAAAAGCGGCTTGAATCTGAAGCAATGCCACTGATGATGGCTCAGTGCATGGTGGGGGCAGGGGGCCAGGGTTCTTAGCACTGCTTGACAATCTCCCTGAAAAGCATCTTCTAAAATGACTGCGTGGTGCAGGGAGCAGAGCGGGTGGTTCTCAGCAAGACTTTCCAGGGGGAGATGCAGGTGGAGGAAGGCTGACTTCACTTGGGGCCTTTTCAGAAAGACTGTCCCAGGTTAGCATGGAACAGGTTGGATACTCAGAATCCTAGAAGGTCAGAACAGGAAGGAAACTTATTGACCATTTAGGCTAATTCTCTAATTTTTTTTCTGACAAGGAAACTGAATAATAGAGAGTTAGAAGGGATTTTGGAGGCCACTAAGTCCAACCCACTCATTTTTACAGATGAGGGAACTGAGGCACAGAAAATTGAAATAATTTCCCCAGGATTCCAGAGGTAATTAATGTCTAAATCAGGATTTGAATTTAGCCTTTCTGACTTCAACTCCTACCCAACACTCCATGATTGCTCAAGAGCACTAAGGTAAGGAGGAGGCAGAGCCAGGATTAAAATCTAGACCATCCTACTCTAGATCTTCATCAGAGATGTATGAAAAACTCTGTGCTTTGACTTCTCACTGTATTATGCTCTCTGCTCCTCCCTTGGACTGAAAGCCCTTCATGGAGCAAGCTTAAGTGCCAACAGACAAACTGATCTGGGCAGGACTGGCATCTTAGTTGGAGTAGGGAAGGCAAAAAAGCAAAAGTGAGTCATTAAAGTCAATAGAGTCTAATATTAGAGCAAGAAACATGAGGTAATCAGCAATGGAGACTAGAGGCAGGAGATATACGTCCCAATTCCTGGGGCATAAATTGATGACATGGAAGCATTTAGAGCTACATGACCAAAACAAGAGTTGGTCTAAGACCAGGCAAGAGTCCAAGAAATGGAATATCCAAGTAGGTTTGTGTTCATACAAAGAATAAATTTGTCCAATTTGTTTCAATCAATGTAGTGAGATAGCCAATGTCCTTCCGAGACATAGAATCTGGAACTCAACTCTGTCCTGTTGATTGTGTAAACCCTTACCTTCTTCTTTTATATCAAAACTATTTATTGGTCTCAAGACAGAAGAGCAGTAAAGACTAGGCAAAGGAGGTTAAGTGACTTGCCCAAGGTCACACAGCTAAGAAGTGTCTGAGATCAGATTTGACCTCTCATCTCTAGGTCTGGCTCTCAATCCACTGAGCCACCCAGATGTCCCCAGAACAGTAAAGATGAGTCCATTTATAAACTTAGCTGAATAGGAAGGATGATAGTGTCTTCAATTAAAAATAAAGGCTTGATGTAGTGGCTGGTTTAGCTAGGAAGATGACAAGATCACTGAGAAAGAGAGAGTATAGAAAGAGTAGTGTGTCACGGAGGCTGAAGAAGAAAGAGATCACAGGGAGAAGGCAAAGTTGATGATATCTAAAGCTATAGAAATGAACACGAGGATGGAGAAAAGGTCATCAGATTTAGCAGTTGGACAATTACTCTTGAAACTCTCCTGAGAAGAGCTTTAGAAGCAAGGTGAGATTAGCAGCCAATTAGCCAAAAAGCATTTATTATTAACTGCTGATAATGTGAAAGGTACTGTGTTAAGCCAGATTATAAGGGTTGGAAAGTGAGTGAATGGTTGGAAAGTGGAAGCACCAAGTATAGATAACTAAGAATTTAGCAGAGAAGAGGAAGAAATATGGAACAGCAGATTGAGGGGATGACATGGGTTTGATGTGTATTCTACTTTCATGACATCTTTTAAAAATATTTTTTATTTATTTAAAACTCTTACCTTCTGTCTTAGTATCAGTTCTAAGACAGAAGAGCAGCAAGGGTTAGGCAATGGGAGTTAAGTGACTTGCCCAGGATTGCCAAGCTAGCACGTGTCTGAAGCCACATTTGACCCCAGGTCCTCCTGTCTCCAGTCCTGATTCTCTATCCACTGAGCCACCCAGCTGCCCCCCTCCATGACATCTCCCTCCATCTATCTCCTTCTCTCTCCTCATATTGACATTGCCTTATTTCAAGCCCTCAATGTCTCTTATCTGTATTACTACAATTGCCTCTTGCTTGGTCTCCCTGACTGACTCTGTCCTCTCATTATTCTGCCTTTATCATGGCTGCCAAAGTGAGGTTTCCAAAGCACCGATTTGACCATGTCACTTCTCAGCTCCAGAACTCTAGGGGGGCTCCATATTATGTCTAGGATAAAATACAAATTCCTATTTAATATTTAAAATCCTTTTTGAGTTGGCTCCAACCCCATCTTTCCAGCATTATTCTATATTACTCCCCTTAATGTACACGACTCTCCAGCCAAACCAGCCTTCTTAATGTTCATTACATCAAACACTCCATCTCCCATTTTTGTAGCTTTGGGCAGCCTTTCCCCCATGCTTAAGATGTACTTCATCCCCACCTCTGCCTCCTAGAATCTCTGGTGCTTTTGCAATTTGGTTCAAATGCCACATAGGACACAAGGTCATTCTGCCTCTTACCAAATAACTTTGTAATGTAGATAAAATGTTTGTATGTAGATATATAATATACCCTATATTTATTTAAATATAGTATATAACTATCTCTATATGCATAACTCTATATAATCTCTTTATATATATACATACATACATACATATATATAAACACACACACATAGTTTATCTGATAGAAATTTAAATTCATTTTTGGACTTCCAAATCATGCCTCTACTGCTGTGTAATACTGGAACTTTCTCAGCACTTGAAATATCCTGCCCCTAGAACATCCTATCACCCCTGTGGCTCGCTCACCCTGGAATATCACTCCACTTGACTCATCCCTTCTGTCACTGGTGAGTTCCTCCCGGAGCTTCCATTTTGTGAAAGAGCCCTGGCCAACCTGCTTTTATTCCCCTTCCAAATCATAGAGCTGAACTGAATACCTTTATTTCTTCCTTACCACTTTTCATCTCCATTTTGTGTGTAGTCTTTTCCTGTAAGCTTCTGGAGGGCAGGGACTTTTTTATTTGCTTGTATTTATATCCCTACTGCATAGCAGTGTGTGACATAAAGTAAACATTTAATACATGTTTCCTTCCTTCCTTCCTTCCTTCCTTCCTTCCTTCCTTCCTTCCTTCCTTCCTTCCTTCCTTCCTTCCTTCCTTCCTTCCTTCCTTCCTTCCTTCTTTCTTTCTTTCTTTCTTTCTTTCTTTCTTTCTTTCTTTCTTTCTTTCTTTCTTTCTTTCTTTCTTTCTTTCTTTCTTTCTTTCTTTCTTTCTTTCTTTCTTTCTTTCTTTCTTTCTTTCTTTCTTTCTTTCTTTCTTTCTTTCTTTCTTTCTTTCTTTCTTTCTTTCTTTCTTTCTTTCTTCCTTCCTTCCCTTCTTCCTTCCTTCCTTCCTTCCTTCCTCCCTTCCTTCCTTCCTTCCTTCCTTCCTTCCTTCCTTTCTTTCTTTCTTTCTTTCTTTCTTTCTTTCTTTCTTTCTTTCTTTCTTTCTTTCTTTCTTTCTTTCTTTCTTTCTTTCTTTCTTTCTTTCTTTCTTTCTTTCTTTCTTTCTTTCTTTCTTTCTTTCTTTCTTTCTTTCTTTCTCTTTCCCTGTCTCCTTCCTCCCTCCCTTATTTCTCTTTTTCTTTCTTTCTTCCTTCCTTCCTGACATGGAATTTATATTTTTTTCCTCTCATAGTACTTGGAATATTAAGTTTATATTTAATACATGTTTATTAATGGATTAATTGATTCAGAATATGGACAATTCAGACATTTTTGTAGGCAGTGGATAAGAACCCAATTGAAAGGAAAAGGTTGAAGGTGATGGGGCATAATTCATAAAATGAGCTTCTGGATGAGATAGGAGAGAATTGGGATCAAGTGCACAAGGGGGTCAGCCGGTGGCATTATGCCACTGGGGAGAATTGGCCACCTAAGGAAACAAGGGTAACATACCTTAGTGTGGGCAATGCCAGTGTCCTAGAAACTAATTATAATTTGCATCTGATATGCTCTATTTCTCTTCCACCAACCACTGCTGACCTCAGTGAGACTCCTATCAATAATGATGATGATGTTGACAATGATGAAAGCAATGATAGTAACTGCATGTACAAATTAATTAATAAAATTAGGCAATGTAGTGTAATGGACAGAGCTGCCCCTTCAGAGTCAGGAATACTTCAATATTCGTCTTTGACACATATTATCTATGTGACCTGGATGCAAGTCATTTAACCTTTCAGGCAAATCCCTCAGAGCCAGCCTTGGAAAACCTTCTCCAAATTCGAGTGCCCAGAGGGCAAATTCAAGCTGTCAGTGAGCCCTGGCATCACCAGAGAGAGCTAAAGGAGGAAATGCTCTCTTTGGGCAGCTGGACAGAGGGGCAGGGCCTGCAAAACAGTGTCCTCTGGTGCTGGGAAGAGGGGGAAGGAGCAGCTCCCCAGTGCCAGCTCTGCGCCCATGCCACGTCTTTGCCAATGCTGCTCAGGACCGTAAGTTAGCTTCTAATAGCTGTCCATCTGCAAAATTTCTCGACTGGGGAGACCTTTAAGCTGGTAAATTCTCTGGTCTGGCTAAGTTTGCAAAGTGCTTTCAGGCAGGCATGCAATTATTATTATCCCCATTTTTATGGGTGAGGAAAGTGAGGTCTAGAAAGGGAAACTGACTAGTCCAAGTTATTCCTGCTACAAAGCTTTATAGCGCTTAACAGGGTATAGAAAACTTAATCAGAGTGAACATTTCTATAGTTCAACATACTTGTCTCATCGACTCCTCATGATAACTCTGTAAGGTGAAAATATCTATTTTCAGTGCTTTAACCAGTCCCGCACACTACTTCTTATGTATGTATGAGAGCAGGTATCTTTGCAGTGCTTCTGGATGGAGGGAGGGAGTGGTGGAGCCAACATAGTTATTTATTTGTTTGTTTGAAAAATATTATCTTATTGACAACTTCGGTGTTCATTTCACTCTCATGACAGCCCCCTATGACCACCATCCCCTCTTGAACTCTTATTCTTGTTTTTGTCTTGGAACAAAAAGAAACAAGCAAAAATATCTGTTATGGTGAGCGCATCTAACATGGTATAAAACATTTTGTCCTGGTAGTCTCCCATATCTCTGCCATGAGCTGGGAAAAAGATTTCATTATGTATTCTTTGGGGCTTTCATCAATTTTTTGATGACTCCAAGCTGATTCCCTTTTAGCAATCCTTCAATTTCCCATGTTGTAATTATTATCTATATTGTCCTTTGGGGTAAGTCCACCAATCAATACAAATCTTCCTATGTTTTTCTGAATTTCTCATACTCCTCACTTCTTATTGCATAAAAATTCAACTACATTCAGTTACCATAATTTTTCCTATCATTCCTCGAGCAATAGACACTTGTTTTTTCCAGTTCTTTGCTATCACAAAAAGCCCTTCCTATAAATATTTTGACACATTGTGGACCTTTGTCTCTGTCTTTTACTTCTTAGAATAATTGTACCAAGGTGGGATACTGAGTCAAAAGGCATGGGCAGGTTGCCACTTTTCTTGCATGATTCCTACTTACTAGTAAACAGTTCTACTGACAAGGTCTTACTTGGTGAGCCTGCCCTCTCACAGACCCTCCAACATGGACTGTTCCCATCTTTTATCATCTTTGCCAGTTTACATGTTTTGAGGTGACACCCTGGCATTTCAATTTTAATTTCTTTTCCTACTACCGATATGGAGATGTTTTCATGTGGTCATTTATCATTTGCAATTCTTTGGAAAACATTAAAATCTTTGTCTACTTATTGGGGAATAAGGAATAACTCAGATATGTATTGGTATCAAATCCCTATATATTTTGGATTTTAGACTTTTAACAGTGATATTTAATGTAAATATTTCCCCATTCTGCTGTTTTGATTCTATCTTCATTGCTTTTATTCTTGTAAAACCTTTTAAATTTTGTCACTAAAATTATCTATTTTATCTTTTGTGCTTTCCTCATCTATTGTCTAGCTAAGAATTCTTCCCCTAGCAAAAGTGGTAAAAGGTATTTCTTTCTCTTCTATTGTTTTTCTAAATTGTACAAGCTTTTATCTTCAGTTTGTGTCTCCATTTTTGTACTTATTGGAATATACGATGTAGAAGGGCGGTCTAAACCTAATTTCTGCCAGACTACTCTCCAATTTCCCCCAAGTTCTTGTCAAGAAGGGACATCTTCAGTTTATGCTCTCTGCCTTCCCAGACACAAGGCCATTGCTTTTGAGCATTTTGGGGGGGAGTGGATAGCCCACTGGTCTTAGAATCAGGAAGATCCAAGTTTGAATGCTATCTCAGGCATTTACCATCTATATGAAACACTATGACTGTGTCTCCATTTCCCAAAGTGCTATAATAATAATAATTTTCCTTTTAAAAAAAATCCTTACCTTCTGTCTTAGAATCAATACTATGTGTTGATTCCAAGGTAAGGTATAGGCAATAGAGGTTAAGTGACTTGCCCAGGGTCATACAGCTAGGAAGTGTCTGAGGCCAAATTTGTAAAACTTTTTTTTCTTCCAAAATTGGAGTCTATCTTCTCAAATCAATACTGTGTATTGGCTCCAAGGCAGAAGAGTGGTAAGGGCTAGGCAATGTCGACTTGCCCAGGGTCACATAGCTGGGAAGTGTCTGAGGTCAGATGTGAACCTAGGACCTCCTTCTTCTCTAGGCCTGGTTCTCAATGCACCGAGCCACCCAGCTGCCCCCTTTTTTCTGTTGTTTTTTTTAAACCCTTACCTTCCATCTTGGAGTCAATCCTGTGTATTGGCTCGAAGGCAGAAGAGTAGTAAAGGCTAGGCAATGGGGGTCAAGTGACTTGCCCAGGGTCACACAGCTAGGAAGTGGCTGAGGCTGGATTTGAACCTAGGACCTCCCATCTCTAGGTATAGTTCTCAATCCACTGAGCTACCCAGCTGCCTCCTGTTTTTTTTTTAATAATATTCCAAATAGTTTTCATGACCACTGATTTATGATATATTTTGAGGGTTGATAATAGCATTTTCTCTATTTTATTATTGTTATTCAGTCATTTCAGTCATGTCTGACTTGCCATGAATCCATTGGGGATTGTCTTGGCAAAGACACTGGAGTGGTTTGCCATTTTTTTCTCCAGCTCCTTTTATAGATGAAGAAACTGAAGCATACAGGGTGAAGTGACTTGCCCAGGGTCACATAGCTAGTAAGTGTCTGAGATCAGATTTGAACTTAGGAAACTGAGTCTTCCTGACTCTAGACCTAGTACTCTATCCACTGCACCACCTAGCTGCCCCATCTCCATTTTACTAAGGAACAAAGAGGAAACATGATGTTATAATGTCAAGGTATCATACATGGCCTTGAAAGTAAGAAGATTTGAAGTCAAATTTCACCTCTGAAACATACTTGTTATGAACCACTGAGCAAGTCATTAACCAGGCAGTACTCTAGGCAGCTCTCTAAGAATTTAAGTTTCAGAGAAAGTGACAACTTGCTTTTATTTATTTATTTTATTCTAACTTTTCAATTCTAAATTTTATTCTTTTTAAAAATTCTTCATTTATTTATTTATTTTATTCTAGCTTTTATTTATTTATTTTATTCTAACTTTTCAATTCTAATTTTATTCTTTTTAAAATTCTTTATTTATTTATTTTATTCTAACTTTTATTTATTTATTTTATTCTAACTTTTATTTATTTATTTTATTCTAACTTTTCAATTCCAATTTTATTCTTCTTAAAATTCCATTTATTTATTGAGTTTTAAGATATAAGAGCAGTAAAGCCTAGGCAATCCAGATTAAGTGACTTATTCAGGCTCACACAGCTAGGAAGTGTCGGAGGTCAAATTTGAACCCAGGTCCACCTGACTACAGGCCTGATGCTCTACCCATTGGGCTACCTAACTGCCTTTCCATTTGCTTTTATTTGCAAATGAAGTCATTTGTCCTCAGCCACAGAGTTAATAGTTGCTCTGGTCTACATATGAACCCAGGCCTCTGAGTCTAGGAACAGATTTTTCTAGGAGGACACTATGGGGAAAAAAAAAAAAAGCCTTCAAGGGGATGCTCTGACTCAAATTCAACTTAGCTCCTTAGCTGTCTCCCACTCCCAGGCAGGCAGGCAGGCAGGCAGCTAGCTAGATACTGTGTGCAGCTGTCTGCCTGCTATTTTTCATACCGGCACCTTCAGCCCATATATCTTACCTTATCATTCCAATCCATTTAGAATGATCCACATACTCCACTCACATGGAGAACTTTAACTTAATTAATTTTAGATTTAAAGCAACAAGACGTCTTTATATTAAAAAGGAAGTGGGGGGAGAAGAGCTTGTTAATTAAAATGTCAGCTAGGGCGTTCCTGGGAAAACTATGAGTGGTGGGCGTTGCCTGTGCTTATGAGGCCTTGGGCAGTCATCTCTTCTGGACAAATTTAAAGACACACACGCACAGAGTGGCTTTCAGGACAGAGACACAGTGAGCCTCACCCCTTGGTGGGTCAGTGGGATGCTGTTAGATGCCTACATGTTTCTAGCAACGATAAACTGTCCCTTGTAAAGAGTAAAGCATCCATTTAGGAGACTAGTTGAATGCATAGGTAATTGACGTTCCACCATTCAAGTCGCTTCTCCTCTCTGTGCCTCAGTTTCCCCATCAGGGGCTCTGTGGGGAGAGGCATTGTGCAGACATCTCAATTCCATCACAAACTCTGGGGTGGGATGAATTTCTGCCAGAAAAGTCCTCTAGTCTCTAAGTTCTTGAAAGGAACACATGAAATGATTCTACCTCAAAGATGACAGACTGGAGAATGGGAAGGGACCTTTGATGTCATCTAGTCCTACCCTTTTATTTTACAGATGAGGAAGCTCAGGCCCCAGGGAGGGCAAAAGTCACTCAAGACCTCATAGCCTCTCAGTGACAAAGGTGGACTTGAAGCCTAGTCCTCTGGCCTCCTAATCTGTGCTTTCCCTTATGCTGTGCTACCTCTTGTCATACTGACTTTTGAATCCTGATCCTCTTGTCTCATTTCTCTAGATGTAAATTGCATGATCTACCTCTGAAACCCTATTCCTACTATAATCAGTCCTACTCCTAAAACCAATCATTCTTCTACCTCTTATTCTCTATATGAATCTAGCTTTCCTCTGAACTATTTGTTATCTGTTTTAAATTATTTTTATTTGTTATGATTATATAATGTATTATTATTTTCTATTTAAAAATCTATTGAAGAATAGACCATACTGCCTTCCCACTGGAAATCACTTTTCCATAGACCTAGGAAGAGGGATGGATGTATTCTTTGGTTATTAATCCACTTTTAGATCAACTCACTATGATTATTCAATCAATCGAATCCTATCCAATCCAATTAAACAATTTAATAATTAAGCAATTAAACATATTTCTTTAAACTACCTAGAACATGCTAGATTTCAGGTATACAACACAAAATTGGATCTCTGCCCAACTAGGGCTTATGTTCTAATGGAGGGATATGACATTTGTACAACTCAACACAGAAATTCTACATTGCAGCCAAATTGTTCGACTTTCTGTTATCCATGCATGACATTCAATGTCTAGCCTCTTTACCTCAGTCTCCTGGAATCCCTAGATCCCTTTATAAAGCTCAGTTGAGGGGCAACCATCTATAAGAAGACTTTACTGATTACCCCTGTAGTTAGTGCTCCCCTAAACTACTTTGTTTCTATTTTTTATTTGTTCATCTGTTAGTTACTCTGAGTACAATGCAGACCCCTTGAGAGAAGGCACTGTTTCACTGTTATCTTTGCATCCCTGGCCTCTAGAAAAGAATGTGGTACATAATAGGTATTGGACAGTGAGTTTAAAGGTGATGCTTGCTGGGTGAGTTAAATGGAAAGTATTGTACACAAAACACTGAAGAAGAGAGTTTTAACCATGGCGGAATCAGGGGAGGCTTCTTAGAGGAAATAGGGTACTTGTGTTTGAAGAAGGACAAGAATCTAAATGGTGAGAGTATATTTCAAGTACTAGAGAACAGCTTATGCTGAGATGGGAAATAGAGGGTCAAATTTGAGGAATAGGTAAGATTCCTGTTTGACAGCAATATATTTTATGAGAGGAATAGGAAGAAATCAGACTGGAAAGGTAGATGGAACTGTTGCTTTTGAGATTCTGGCAATATGTTCATATCAAATTGCCAATAATAATAGCTAGTATTTATAGAGCACTTTAAGGTTTACAAAGTCCTTTAAACACACATATACATATATGTGTGCATGTATGTATGTATAATTTCATCCATAAAAGAACATTGAAAGGGAAATGAAATTATTATCCTCATTTAAAGATGAGGAAACTGAGGCTAAGAGGTGTTAAATGATTTGCTCAGTGATTCATGACTAGTAATTGGTTGATGCAGGATTTGAATTTGAGTCTTCCTGACTCCAAGTCCAGTGCACTCTCCTTTTATGCCACTTGACTATCTCCCCCTCATTGCTGTTATCTAACCAACTTCCAGGTCATAATGCTAACTTTGGGAATTAATTTAGTACCTAGATTATAGTCTTCATCTTAACCATATCCCCAACTATCATACTCATCAATTTCATTATTCATAGTGACTACTCGTCTAGCTACTTAGCCTCTCAATTCTTCAATCTCCTCAATGTCAACAACCTTCATCTTTATGGGAATCCAGACATTTAGATTGACCATGACCAATTTATAGACCTCAAGATCCATTGAGAGTTCATCACCTTCAGAACCTTAAATATTGAAATCTCTTAGTCTTCTTATTCCCTCTCTCAAAAATGCTATCTTCAGTGCCTAGATCTATCCTTGTTTTCCCTGTTCATATCCATTCTGGTGTCCCCAAACTTGATCCCATAGTTGGCCAACCACTTACTAGCAGAGGTTCCTTTGGCCAATTGACATGCTATCTTGGTCTACATGAATCTCTGTCATCCTCATGTAAGGGTTAAAATTAATGATTGGATAATAATTATATGAAATTATGTGGTCGCCAATATTTATTATATCTCAAGTCTGAAATTTATTTACAAATATTTACAAAATGGAGAAGAAACAATAAAGTAGAGAAATGTGAAGAGGTTAGAGAGGTAATCTGTCCTATCAACCTACATGTTTTACTCTGGGTCTGCTTAATCAAGGCAGAAATTAATTAGCTAATTAATTAATTACCAGGAAGGCTGGTAGTGAGTAACCACATGGCCTCCTCCAAGATGGAAGCTAGTCTCATCAGAAACTAGGAAAGGAGTCAGTATTTCATTCACTAAATGAAGCAGTCCAGGAGTCGCAGTCCAGGAGTCACAGTCCAAGTTAAAGCTGAGTTCCAAGCCCACAATCCAAGCCACAGTCTCCAGTGAAATTCCCTAGAAGACTATCTCCAGAAGATAATCCCTTCAGACTATCTTCTCAAAAACAATCTGCTCTGAAGGAGTTTGGGGCTTTCTTTTATGGTGATTTCTTGTCCCTTCCCCTCTTCACAGGGGCCAATCACAGTTTCCAAATTGTCTAATATTGTCCAAGAGGCAGTGTCTGTGGGATGGACTTCTCACCTTCTGAAGGTTAAGTTCTCATAAAAAAGATTCACAAATTCCAGGCTGATTAAATAAAAACGGTTCACAGTTTCTTGATTGATTGAATTTCTAAGGGTGTGAATTTTCCAAGTATCTTGCTAACTTCTCCCCTAGTACTAAGTAGGGGGTTCAATCTTCTGTTGATTCAATTTAAAAGTAGACAAAGGAGAGTTAATCCTGTCTTCAGTCTAGTGAGGTACTAAGTAGGGGTACTTATGTTAGTGTTAACTCAAGATAGGCAATAGAGTAAAACATTCTCTTTCATTCTCGGTAACTTTTATCATCCAGTTCCTCTGTTCCTGTTCTACAGTTTCTGAGTGCCACTAGAGAAAAATAACAAAATTGAGTTCACTTTGATTCTTCTATACAAACTTTCTGAGTGTTGCTAGAGAAAAATTGCCAAATCAAGTTAACTTCACTCACTAAAAAATTATATAACCTTACCAGGACCATCACTACTATTAAACAATCCTGCCTTCTTGAGTACTATCTCATTTCCTACAATATTTACTAATATACCTTTCTTCTCCCTTCCATCCTTATTCTTGACCATTAGAATAGATAATATCTTGGTTTCCAACTTCAAAGGGGAGTTAAATTAGGTATGAGATCTTTCTGCTCTTCTCCATTCCTAAAAACTTTTCAGAATCATTATAGAGTTTTTCTTTCTTTCCTTTAGATAGAAAAGAATATATATTCCTCCTTCTCATTACAACTAGTTTCTCCTCTTATGCCCTCAATCCTATTCTGTCCTTCCTCTTTGAAGATAATGATCCAGCAATCCATTGCCTCTTTTACTGAATTTCAGGGTGGAAAAACTTCAGTGGGTGATGCAGAAAAAGAATACCCAGGACAAATCACCTTATAGATGGTCATCCAACTTCTGCTGTTAATGAGAAAATTCCCATGGTAGCATATTCCATTTTGGAAATACCTATAGTTGCTAGGAATATTTCTCATATATTTTTAATCTCTCTAGACACTAGGTCTTTCCTCTCTATCTACAAATATTCTCAGCTCTCCTCAATTCCTCCAAAAGTCTTCTCTTTACTCTATCTAGATACTGTGTCAACCCTTTCTTCAATCTCAAGGCTAAACTCCCCTTTTCCCCAATTTCTCTACTTCCTAGCTACTTTCTTTCTTCTTAACCCTTTTCAATTTGACTTCTCTCTTCCCACTCTTTCTAAGTGTGCTCTTGAAAGTCATGAATCTCTAAATTGCTCTATACAGTGGTCTTCTTTTTAGTCCCTATATTTCTTGACCTCTCTATAGCTTTTGACACCAATGACCACACCTTTTTACTAAATATTTTCTGTTCTTCTGTTTTTATAGATACTATATACTTCTGATTCTCCTTCCACTTCTCTGATCACTCCTTCCTTAACTTATAGACTAGCTCCTCAATGTCTTCACAATGTGACAGTTCCATAAGGGTCTTTCCTTAGCTCTCTTCTCTGTATTTCCCATGTTCTGTCCCCTGGAAATCGCACATGTCTTTGTAACTTCCAAGTACCCCCTCTATCTAGATGACTTACAAACCATATTTCCAATTGCACCCTTATTTCTGAATTTTAGACTTGTATACTCAACTGTTTCCAAGGCATGTCTCCATGGCAGTCCTACCAGCACCTCAAACTCACATGACTCAAACACAACTGAACTTTTTAGCTTTTCCCAGAATTTTCTCTTCCTTCTGATTTCCCTATTTCTCTCTGTTGGGATATCATTGTACTCATTCACTCATGTTAGTGACCTTAGCTATATCTTTGACTCTCCACTCTCCCTCACTTCCAATATCCAATCATTTCCCTATTCTTTTGGATTCCATCTCTGAAATATTTCCAAAAATCTATCGTATTCTCTTTTTCTCTATTGATACCATTTGAATATAGGCCCTTATTGACTTAATCATTGCTTCCTAATCACTCTTCCTGCTACTACTATTGAGATTCTCTCGTATGCTTAACTCATTGATAGATTGATTTTTATTTTAATAATCTGGTTATGTCCTTCCCTTGATCCCCCTATCTTTAGTGGCTTTCTTACCAAGTTAAAATCCAAAGCCTGGCATGTAGGGTAGAGCTGGATTGTATGGTTCAATGAGGATCATACAATCTGACTCCACTCTCTATTTAAGATATGCTGTTCCCTTCCTCTATTCAATACTCCAATCAAACAGTACAGCTCTATGTCCCTTGAACACACCCAATGTTCTTCCACCTCTGTGCTTCTGATCACAGTTTCCTGTGCTTAGAATGCCCCCCTCTCCATTTCTCTCTTCTGTCTACTCAATACCTACCCATTTAAATTTCTCAACTTGAATGTTCACAGAAGGCTTCTCTGATCACTCCTGTCAGTAACAACCTCCCCCTCAGACTTCAAATAATACTTTGCCTGAACAATACTAGAGCACTTGCCATGAAATACTGCATAGTGTAGCTATGTTTCTCTAACATCCCTACTAGAATATGAGCTTCATGAAGGCAGAAACAGGGCCTTACCTAAATTTATAAGTCCTCTGGTTCTGAGATCTCTATACAGTTGGCTCTTAACAAATGTTTGATGGATGAATGCTATTTGATAAATATAAAAATGATATTATATGCTATCTAATGACCCTTTTAGCTTTGAGGGATAATGATCTATGATTGACAGGAATATAATAAGAACTCAAATATGAATATCAAGGAATAAACAAATATTTATTAAACACATGCTTCCCCCCCAAACTCTTACCTTTTGTCTTGGAAATAATACTAAATATTGGTTACAAAGCAAAAGACTTGTAAGGATTAGGCAATTGGTGTTCAGTGACTTGCCCTGGGTTACACAGCTAGGAAGTATCTGAGGCCAGATTTGAATGCTGAACCTCCAATCTCTAAGTTTGGTTCTCTATCCACTGAATCATTTAGTTGCCCCTTTAAACACCTACTATTAAGATAGATACTATTCCATCCCATAAGAGAATGATTAGTGGAAAGAATGAGGAAGGAGAGATTACATCTAGCTAGTGGCATCAAAGAAGGCTGCCTGGAGGGAGAATCACCTCAGTTGAGCTTTGAGAGACTAATGTGATTTCAATGGGTAGAGATTTGGGAACTGGCTTGGAGTGAAAGACATGCCAGACTTAAGAAATGACATGAACAGAGGGTAGGAAAAACAGAGCAAGTTGGAGGAACAGCAAAGAGTCCATTTACCTGTAAATGTCTCCCAAGTCCAGATTGCAAGTAGGTGTTGCTGTTTTTAGAATCTCCACTGTGATCAGGGCTTCAATGAGTAAAAGAATCAGTGAATGAATCCAAGAAAGAGAAGCATTTATTAAATATTTGCTATATACTAGACTCTGTGCTCAATACTAAAAATTCAAATATTAACACACAAGACAATCTCTGTCCATAAGAAGTTTACATTCTTGGGCAGTAGATAGTCAGTCTTGGAGACCTTAGAGGTCCTAGGTTCAAATGTGGCCTCAAACACTTTTAAGCTGTGTGACCCTTGGTAAGTCACTTGACCCCCATTGCCTAGCCCTTACCACTCTTTTGCCTTGGAACCAATACTTAGTATTGATTCTAAGACAGAAAGTACTTCTAAAAATGTTTATTTTCTAAACAGGAAAAACAAGAGCACATAGAGGGGGGAGGTAGAAGATTTTAAATAGGGAAATCAGAGGGAATGGTCATTGGAGTCATAGAGCAATTGAAGAGATGGCCTTGGCAGGCATAGTAGTGTTGATTTGATTACAATTCCCAGAGCTAGAGCTGAAAACAAGGTAGAGGGAGTATTCCTGTGACAGGATAGCATAGAAATAGACATAAATGAAATAGGATACCTGCAACTAGGCAAGACAGTGCCAGGCACAAAGTAGGTGCTCAATAAATGCTTGATTAGATGATTAATTGTTTACCAATTAGAGCCTAGTGCTCCAGCAGGAATCAGAATTGCAAGCTAGTCTTATACAAGTAGCTGATACAGTAATAAACGTGAATTTTGGCCACATTTTAGAAACATGGAGTCCAAATATGCCATCATAAGTTTGTCACTCTTCATCATCTTGTGGCATTCTTATGCCATATCTCACTTCTGAGTTGCTTTTAGGATGCCATGGAGCTTAAGGCCTTTGGCAAGGACCCTGATAGCATCTGAATTGATCTCAAGGGGCTCTAAACTTCACACTCAATAGAAAAGCTGGCTCTCAATATTCAAACAAATTCAATACGACAGGCCATTTTAAATTAAATATTAAATGCCTGCTCTATGCAGAGTGCTGGGGATTCAGAATTTTAAAATGGTTTAGATACTCTCTTCAAGGAGAATGTATTCTTTAAAAAACCTCTTTTTTCAATTAGCCTGAATATCTTTCTCTCTCCCTACTGAAAATATTATATTTTTAAAGCCTTTTTTTTCAGTTAACAAATATTTGTTTGGGGGCAGCTAGGTAGCACAGTGGATAGAGTGAATGTCAAGTGTAGAATCAGGAGGACCTGGGTTCAAATTTGATCTCAGATATTTCCTAGTGTGACTCTGGGTAAGTCACTTAACTCACATTGCTTAGCCTTTACTGTTCTTTTGTCTTAAAATCAATATTGATTCTAAGACAGAAGGTAAGAATAAAAAAAAGTATTTGTTTTCTTTTTCTTCTACCTCTCCCATACTCACTAAAAAAGGAAAACAAAATCTTTGAAACAAATATGCATAATCAAACAAAGCAAATATCCATATTGACCATATCCAAAAATATGACTTTTAAGTCCATCACCATCTGTGAGAAGATGGGTGGCTTGCTTTCATCATGAATCTTTTGGAATCATGATTGGTCATTGTTGATCAGTGTTCTTAATTTTTCAAAGTTGTTCATTTGTTCAGTGTTCTTGTTAGTGTACAAATTTTTCTCCTAATTCTACTCATTTTACTCTGTATCAATCTATATAAGTCTCTCCAAGTTTCTGAGGCTAGATTTAAACTCAGGCCTTCCTGACTTTGGGTCCAATATTCTATTCACTGTGCCACTAAACTGCCTCAAAGAGAATAGAAATGAAAAAAAAAACACACCTGTTCTTTATTGACTATCTCTGACCCTTTTCAAGTTTTTTCACATTTTTAAAAAATTAAATTTTATTTTTTTCAATTGTCCAAGCATTTTTCTCATTCTCATCTCCCACCCCACCAAAAAAGACAAAAAAGAAAAATTAAGTCTTTGTAAGAAATAATCATTGTCAAAAAAACAAATTCTCACATTGGCCATGTCCAAAAAAATATGTGATTTATTCTTCACTATAGTATAAGATGTCCTCTTTATTCTGTTCATTTCACTCTGTATCAATACATACAAATCTTCCTAGTCTTTTCTTCATTTCTTACAGAATGATAGTAGTTCTCTTCCCATCATTTAAAAGTAAAAACAACCTTGACCTTCTGTTTCAGGATCAATTTCAACACAGAAGAGTGGCAAGGGCTAAACAATCATTCTTTCCAGACATCCTCCTCTGAGGATTATGCCCACAGATCACCAGCTGTAGAAGTCCTACCAGGCTAGAGAAAGATGGTAGATTAATGCATTGAAAGTCTAAACTGCTCTGACAGTCATTTCAAATCAGTCTTTAAAAACTACCTCAAAATGATAGGACTCAAAATGAACAGCAAGAAGGTACGAGGGGGCTCTTTTACTGAACACAACTTGAAAGGTAGGAAGAAAGAGTTGCTTTTCATGGGATAAGGGGGAAAAGCAAAACTGCACACAGAAGAGTACTGGCCAACAACATGACACCTCCCCACACCCTCACCTACTGTGCTAGGTTCTGCGATTGGCCATAGCATATCTTTGGGATCCCTGGATGGAGGCCACACCAGCAAAAAAGCACCTCAGACCTACCTTTAAAGTCCCAAGCCATGGCACTAAACCACAATGAGGCCCAGAAGTCCATAGTGCTGGGCCTTTTTAAGCCTCTGCTACTGTACAAAAGACCTAGCCCTAGAGCAAAACCCTGCAAGCCAGTAGAGAAGACAGAATCAGCAAGCAGCTTTCAGAATTCCCAGTCCACAGGCAAAAACAAAAAAGGCTGGGAAAATGAGCAAATAGCAGAAAAAACACTTAATCCTTGAAAATTTCTATGGCAACAAAGAGCAAAACACAGAATTAATAGGAAACGGTGAGATCCAAGCAACCACATGCAAAACTCCAAAAAAAAAAAAAGGGAATTGCTCTCAAGCTCTGGAGGAACTTTAAAAGGAATTAAAAAATAAGATAAGACAGGTAGAAGAAAAATGGTAAAAGGAAATGAAATTAATGGGAAAAGAAAAGTAACAACTTAAAAAGCAAACTTAGTCAACTGGGAAAGGCAAAAAGAAAAAAATCCAATGAAGAAAATAGTGCCATGAAAAGAAGAATGGACCAACTAGAAAAGGAGGATCAAAATGTTATGGAAGAATTATCTTTAAAAATTAAAACTGTACAAATATAAGTTATTTACTTCACAAGACATTAAGAAAAATAAAACAAAAACAAAGAATGAAAAAATAGAAGAAAATATGAAATATCTCATTGAAAAAACAACTAACCTGGAAGAGAGATCCTGGAGAGACAATTTAAGGGGTGGGGTTGGGGGGAGCCTAGACATCATATTGCAAAAAATTATGCAATAAAACTATATATTCTTGAACAAGAGGGTAAAATAGAAATTGAAAGATTCCACAGATCACCTCCTGCAATCAATCCTCAAATGACAATTTCCAGAATTGTTATAGACAAATCAAAGAGTTCCTAGTCAAGGAGAATATATTGCAAGCAGACAGAAAGAAAAAATTTTAATATCATGGAGCCCCAGTTCAGATTACACGGGATCTAGCAGCTTCTGCATTGGATGACCAGAACGTGTGGAATATGATATTCCAGAAGGCAAAAAACCTGGGTTTCCAACCAAGATGTGGCATTTGCAGCAGCCATATCCTAGTAAAACCATCTAAGCAGATGTTGAGGATAACCAACAAGACTCAAACCCCTTGGTTAGTTAGGAGTGGGGTGTCTATACCAGGAATGTGAAGTGGCAGATGAAAACAGTTTGTTTCAGTGGCCATGAAGGTGGTGGAAGCAAATGTTGTGGAGTGTTTGGAGTTTGGTTAGACACTGAAGAGGCCAAGGTCATCCACTCCTTCCTGGGCCATCATCAGTTCTGACCTTTATCTTGACACTGGACTTTGATGACTCTGGAAGACAGAGTGAAGCTGATGACTTTGTGCAACTCTGCATCACTTAAATCCAATTTATGAGCAAATCAGAAGATATTACCTCTTCAGTACTATGGACAACAACCATTCAACAAGTGAGGAGCCTTAGACTCAGAATGATGAAAGGATTTGTTCAAAGTACACATGATGGAGAGTTGTAAGGGACACAGCTGAGACTTCTACCTGGAGTCACTTGATTCCAAGTCTTTATCCCTTTTCTATTTATATCTCTAATACTTTTGCCTAATTCTTTCCCCTCCCCTCTGTGTGTCTGATGTAACAACAAAGTATAGTTTTAGAGCTAGAATGAAACTTATAAATCACCTAGTCCAACTCCCTCACTTTAGTGGAGGAGGAAACTAAAGCCCAGAGTAAGAAAAAAAAGCCTGCTGAGTATAGTGCTTTGCTCATAATATGTTCTTAATTAAATGTTTGTTGACTGACTGTACAACCCAAGACATGAAGATAGCAAGTGTCAGAGCTGGGATTCACACCAACTCATATAACTCCAGGCTTTTTCCATTATCCAATGCCGTCCTTCTCAATGAATTTCTCTATCTTTGTTGTGATGCTTACTAAGATGGCTGAGAAGACAGAGGAACAAAATTAGAACAAACTAAGGAGATGGAGGGAGAAGAAACTTAGTTGAGAGCCAGGAAGCTGGAAAGGAAGAGATTCCTAGAATTTTAGAGCCAGAAGACATATCTAAAACTATCTATTCTATTTCTATTATGAAACAGAAGATGAAACAGGGATTCAGAAAGGGAAAGGGGTCCCAGACCCCCCCAGAGAGTTTGTGTCAGAGCTGGCATTCAACCTAAGGTCTCCTGCCTCCTAGTCTAGTATTCTCACATCTCAGGGTTCCTTCATGCACAGAAACATGATCCTCTTTAGATCCCCTAAGCCCAACAGGTTTGCTATGAATTAATTTAATCAAATGTATCTAATAATCACAATGGATCTAATCCTGCAAAGTTGATCCATGGGCTTTGTTGGCCACCAGGCAGGATAAGTTCACTAATGATAGTGGGCCAGGCTTGGGGGAAGATTTCTGTCCAGCCTTTGTTTTATGCAACAAGCTCTCTCCCAGATCTTTTCCTACTCCCCCTGAGCTCTGCCCTGGTGGCCATTTCATTATGGGGATGTGGGTGGGTTGGGGCTCTGGGGAGGCCAAGGGGACAGGGCAGCCCCAGGAAGACAAAGGCTTTTGTTAACACCCTCTCTGAAAACACAACTGGGCAGACCCTGGTGCTTTTCCCTCGGAATTGGAAAGGGATTCAGGATGAAGGCTGAAGCTTAGATTTTTGAACAGAGGTAATTTCTGAAGGAGGATTCATAGCTTAAGGAACCCTCAGGAGAATTTTCCTGATGCAAAGCTAACAAGACATTGTGATAATTTCTGTGGAGCTGGCCTCATTCCAAGTTGGATTTTAAACACAGATTATAAAGCAAACACCATCCCCCACAAGTATTAAAGAAGGAGAAAATAACAGAACGGGGGCTGCAAAAATGGTCTCTATTGTGGGACCAAAAGCCGTCAATCATGCGGGTTGACAGGCATCACGGATTGACAGACAGGCCCTCTCTCCTGACTTCAGTTATCAAGGGGAATGGGAAAAGTGTCTGGAAGAACATGTGAAATTGCCGAAGTCATTACCAGTCACCAATTACCAAAGAAAAGATAACAAGGTGTATTTTAGAAAAATCGATGCAACAACATGCATTTCAATAAAGCGAGTTTTTTAGAACTTTGGAAAACAAAATGAACTATTTAGGGAATACACAATGGTTTTCGGTGAATACCAAACATCCCGCTTTGTAGATTCATCAATAGGTCCTTTATATTTGGGGCATGTATGGGGAGGGGAGAGCAAAGGTCATTCAACAAAAATCTTTCACTTTATTTCTTCTCTAGATTGACCCAAAAGGGGAAAAAAGAGAAAAACAAAATCCATCCAAAGCCCAGTGACCATCCCTCAGTGTCTGGGCTGGGCAGCTCCCAAAAGAAAACCTGGCCAAGGGATATGCACAGAATTACTTTTTCTCTTTTTGCTTCCTGGCAGCTACAAATTAGGTAAGAATATAGTCTGCTATGGGACCAGGCAGCAAGCTGTTATATGGGGTGGGGCATACATCAGCTAGTGCCACTAATACAGAAACAAACCAGTCTGGATGAAGCAGCCATAGAAAGTAGCTACTCATATAATTGCCCACTGTGTTAGAGGAAGGAATATGAGTAAAAGTGTGTGTGTGTGTGTGTGTGTGTGTGTGTGTGTGTGTGTGTGTGTGTGTGTGTGGTGGACTGGACTGAGAGGAACTTGGAGTTTGGGAGTCTGAGGTTTGAGTCTCAGTACTCTCATTAATCAGTTGGATGAGCTTGAACAAGTCCCTTGCCCTCTCTGGGTCTCAGTTTCCTCCTCTGTAAAATGAGTAGTTTAGAAGAGGTAATGTCTAAAGTCTCTTCCATTTCTTATCCTCTCTATTCTAAATGCCCATCCTTCTCTGGCAATTATGGTTTTAATGTTCTTTATCTTAAGGTCTCTTCCTATCTTGGCATTCTCTGAGTCTATGTTATAAAATCCTACATTCTAAGATTTCTTCCAGCTCTTATCACTCTGTGTTCTACTATATGCTTTAAGATTCTTTCCAGTTTGGGTAGTCTGTATTCTATGACCTAAGGATTTTTCAGAGTCCTCAGAAATTCTCTTCCAGTGTCCTTAGAATTTCACTCTTCTGGATTCTGAAGTTTTCTAATTCTATATTTTAATTTGTTTCTTTTCTAATATTCTACATTCTAAGGGCTCTCCCATCTTTATCCTTCTATGTTCTATAGCTCTCCCAGCTTCAGGTTCTGACGTTTTGTGTTCTAAAGGTGCTCCCATCTCTGATATTCTGCTTTCCCAGATATCTTTTCCAGCTCTGATATTCTCTACTCTTTGTTGGGAAACTCCTTCTAGTTTTAACATTCTGTAGTTCTAAGTTCAGTTGTGAATCTACTCTAGTCCCTTCAGTCATACTGGAATTTTTCCTTAGACAGGAATATTATGGGAGAAAGTGTGATACTGAATGACTTTAGAAAATTAAAGTTTTAAGAAAACAATCTGGAGCTATCTTGTCAAAAGTTACTAAATCATACACAAACTTTGATATACAGATATCTCTAATAGACCTCTACTCCAAATAAATCAAGAAAGAAAAAGACCAGGGTGTACAAAAATATTCATAAGAGCTATTTTTGTGGTGGCACAAGAATTGGAAACCAAATTTGAATAGAAACCAAGAAAGTGCTTATAACTGATATGGTTGAGCAAATTATGGCATATGAATGGAATACTATTATGTTTTAAGAAATGATGAGGACAATTTCAGAAAAATTTGAGAAGGCTTATATGAACTGATGAATAGTGGTGATAACAAAACTAGGAGAATAGTTTATACAATAATAACAATCTTGTAAAGACAAGTAACTTTGAAAGAATTGAGAATTCTGATAGATGCAATGACCAACCAAGGCTCTCTCTAGAGGACTGATGCTCAAATATGCTACCTACTTCCTGACAGAGAAGTGATGAACTCATGGCAAATTGGGACATGTTTTTGGATGTGACTCATATGGGAATAGATATTTGTTTTAAAGACTTTCTTTTTCCTTTTTTTCAAGGAAGAAGGAAAGCAGGAAGGAGACAAAATGTTTGTTAATTGAAAATTTGAAAAATAAAATTTACCAAAGCCAAACTTTATTCTATGGCTTCTTAATCTTTTCTATTGTGGATTCCTAGGGCAGTCTGGTGAATCCTATGGACTCTTTCTCAGAATCATATTCTAAATGTACACAATAAAATACCGAGAATTACAAAAATTATTGAAATGCTCTAAGCATATTGGAATAATACCAAGATACATTTAAAAGTTTATGGGCTAGAAGAAGAATGGATGGAATCTGAATGCAGATTGAAGCATATTGTTTTTCACTTTGTGTGTGTATGCATGTTTTTATTTGGGGGTTTTCATTTTATATGAGTATTCTCTCACAATATGACCAATATGGAAATGTTTTGCAAGAACATACATATATAATCCAGGTCAAATTGTTTACCGGCTCAGATAGTGAGGAGGGAAAGGAGAGAAGGAGATGATTTGAATCTCATAATTTCAGAACGATCTTAAATTGTTACTTTATGAAATTGGGAAAAAATAAAATATTAAGTAATAATAATAATTTTTAAAAGTTTAAAGACCCTCAGTTAAAGTTGATAAGGACCCTTGATTGGATCCAGTTCTCTTATCTTATAGACAAGGAAACTGAGACCCAAGGAAGTCAGAGGCCTTGGTCAAGGACACCTAGGCAGTAAGCAGCAGAGCCCAATTTCACACTCAGCTCCTCTGGGTCTAAAGATAGGACTCTTTTCATTTTATCTTCAGAGCACATACTGCTTGATCATAAAATCTCAGATTGAGATGAAACCTCAAATGAAGTTAGTCCAACCTGTATCTAAACAAGAAACTCATCTACTACATCTCTGAAAAGTGGCCTCATCCAGCTTATGACTGAAGGCATCCAGGGATGGGCTGACCTTTCTATTGCTAGACAGCTCCAATTGTTGGGAGTTTTTCCCACTTGGGCAGTGAAGCACACAATGCCTGGCAATAACTAGACCTACTAGATTTTGGTCTTCTATTTAACTTTCAAGTACTTACATTTTTTCCTCAAGTATATTTTAGGCTTATGGAGAGTGGGCACCAAAAGTTATATGCCATAGTGCTTGCTCCCTGCAGTATTCCGTTCAACAACCTATAGATTCATGCCAATGCATTGTTGATGGATTTTCCCTTTGGCTCTTGCTATATATACTTCAACTCTACTTGGAAGCAGAGATTAACAATACCTTTGCCTGAAAAGAGAGAGTAGTTATGGGAAATACCCTACTGCCCATAGTCCAGGAAGGAGAGATCACTGGCAGCAGCAGACTCACACGCTGTGACCAAAAGGATGTCAACCCTGGCACTACCTACAGAACATCAACAAGAGTGTTCATTTTAGGTGGGGAATTGATGCACAGAAGGTGGTAGGTTAGTTAATACATGAGAACTTGCGTGGGAAAGCCAGTACCTTGGGTCCCATTTGTGTGTTGTTGGGGGCAGAGTAGGGAGATGGAAATGGTAGGGTATATTGAAATGTCTGAATTTCCTGAATGTGTGCACATACACAGTCTCAATCAAGTATTGATGGTAAACATATGCAAAAACTAAACATTTTCTTTTCAGTCTAAAATATCTTTCTGAAAGGTTTTGTTAAAGTCTTCTATATTTTGGGAAATTTTTAGTCCATAGATACGCTAAAAAATTATCAGAGTTGGAAGAGATCTAAGAACATAAGATAACAAATCTGGTAGGGACTTTAGAACATAGAACATCAGACCTGGGAGGAGTCTTTGAATATAAAATGTCAAAGCTGAGAGAGAACTCAGACACAGAACATATAGTTTAAGAACCATGAGGAATATTAGATCAGAGAATATTAAGAGATAGAATGTCATAGCCAGGAGGAACCCAGAACCCAGAACAATGTAATATTATAGATAGAAAGCACTTAAAGACAGAGAATGAATAAAATAACTTTAAAAGTAGAAAGGATCTTATATATCATGTAGTTTAATGCCCTAATTTGACAGAAGAGAAAACTGAAGGCTAAAACATTTTAAAACATTTGCCTTGCCCACAACTTGCCCATGGTTCCATAGAAAGTTTGAGGCTCAGATTTCCTGCCTCTAAGATGAGTCTTTTAAAAGAAAACCACTTTATTTATTTATTTTTGCACAGATGTCTTTTAGAAAAGGAATAACATTTCTTGTTGGGTTCTATCACTCCTCAGAAAATACAGGTGTAGGGAATCCAGCTTCTCATTAGCAGATCATTCAGGAATAGAAGTAACTAAACTGAGGCAGTAGTGAAAAGTAGGAATAGCTTATTCTAGACTTTTGCTACTCATCTAGTATATGGACCTGGAGAAAGAATCAAGAGGTATGGTGGCAAGAAGGAATTTTTAGCCCATTCCATTCATATTACAAGAGTTGTAGTTTGAGGGGAACAAATCCATCCATCAATCAATAAACATTTTATTAAGTAACTACTATGTGCCAGTCACAATGCTTACACACTGGGGATTCAAAAAGAGGCAAATGACAGTCCCTACCTCAAGGAACTTATAATCTTGGGAAAGTTACATTGAGGAAACAACATACTTTGATAAATAGAAAATAATTAGCAGAGGGAAAGCACTAGAATTAAGAAGGGTTGGGGAAAGCTTTCTGTAGAAGATGGGGCTTCAATTGGGACTTAAAGGAAGCCAAGTAGTCAGTAGCCAGGAGGGAGAAGGGAGAGCTTTCTTCATACAGGGCACAGCCAGAGAGCTGAGAGATGGAGTGTCTTATTTGTGGGACAACTAGGATGCTAGTATCACTAGAATGAAGAATACATGTCAAGGAGTAAGGTATAAGAAGACTGGAAAGGTAAGTTATGACTAGGTGATGAAGGGCTTCAAATGCTAAACAGAGCATTTTGTATTTGATCCTAGAGACAATAAGAAATCATTGCAGTTTATTAAATGGACATGGGGGTTAACATGATTTTTCCTATATTTTTTATCCCTGTTTTCAAAAAATTTATATTCCAATAGGGGATATAAGTTCATATGTAAGTATATATAGAATGAATAGAAAAAGGAGAAATATATAGATATAGATATAGATATAGATATAGATATAGATATAGATATAGATATAGATATAGATATAGATATAGATATAGATATAGATACAAGGGAGAGAGGGATTCAGGAGCAGCTGAGGGGATCATGAAGAATGCAGATGTATAAGGTAGTGCTTGAATAGATTTTTCTTTTGTTTACTTTTAATTAATTATTCTTATTTGATTAATTTAATTATAGTTAATTAATATATTACGTTAATATTAATAATACTAATACAATATTACTATATTATTATATTTTATTATTAGTTTTTATATGTAACATAATATAATATATAACCCAACAATAATATATATGACTTGTTAGAAATACATAATAAATTATAATAAATATGTTTCCTACATTTTAGGAAAATCACTATGGTTGCTGAACAAAGGATAGACGATAGTAGGGAGAAACTTGAGGCAGGCCGACCTACTAAAAGGCATTACAATAATCTAGGCATGAAGTGATAAGGACCTGCAAGAGAGTGGTGGCAGTGTTGGAGGAGAGAAAGGGATTCATTCAAGAGATGCTGCATAGATGAAATTAACAGGCTTTTGCAAAAGCTTGGATATGGGGGTGAGAGTTCAGGATTGCTCTTAGGTTGTAAGCTGAAGGGAATGGGAAGATGGTGTTGCCCTTTAGAGTAATAGGAAAGATAGGAGGTTAGTTTTTAGGGGAAAAGTTAATGTTTTGTTTTAGATATATTGAATTCAAGATGACTGGAATTCAGTTTGAGGTGTCTAGAAGGAAATTGGAGATATGAGATTGGAGGTTAGCAGAGAGATTAGGGCAAAATAGGCAGATTTTAGAATCATCAGCATAAAGATAATTACACCCATTGAAGCTGATGAGATTAGCAAATGACGTAGTATATAAAGGGAGAAGAGAAGAGAGCCCAGGACATCTGAGGGGCATCTCCAGTTAAAAAGAATGATCTGAAAGAAGATCCAAAAAAGAAGGCAGAGGAGCAGTTGGATTGGCAAGAGGAGAACGATGAGAGAGTAATGTCTTAAAAATCTAGAGGAAAAAATACCAAGGAGGAGAGTCCAAGACTGCAAGAAGATCAAGGAGAATGAGGACTGAGGAAAGGCGATTGAATTTGGCCATTAAGGGATTATTAGTAACTTTGGAGAGAGCAATATCAGTTGAAAGACAAAGGGAAGTAAGGCACTAAGAGAATGAAGGGAGAGAAAGTTGAAGTACCTTTGAGAAGTTTAGCTACAAAGGGCAGAAGAGAGAAAAGATGTTAGTTAGGAGAAATCAAGTGAAGTTTGCTTTTATTTTAGGATGGAGGGACCTGATGAACATACCTTTAGACAGTAGGAAATGAGCCAGTAGAGAGGGGCAGATTGAAAATAAATGAAAGAGTGGACAGAGTTGACAGGGAGTGATTTGTTGGAGGAAACAAGATAGAAAGGGATTCATGGATTTGAACAAGTAGAGTGGTTAGCCTTGGAAGAAGTAAGATCTCTTCATTATGTGAGGTGGAAAGGAAGGAGTAGAAAGTGGTAGAAGTCATCTGAGTGATAGAACATAGGAAAGAGGGGAGAAGAGGTTGTTCATAGCAAGTGGCTCCACTCCAGTCAGCACCTGGAGTATGGGTCCCAGGGGCCAAGCTGAGCTAAGATAACAGATCTGTGTGCCCCAATGAATAACCACCAGCCATTTACTGAGAAGTGGGGGTTGCTAATGATGACTAATTTGCAACTTATTAAAGCTGTGGTAATTAAGAATATTCATTTGATCAAAAGCCATTTATTGCAATAGTGCGTGTAAATCTGAATAATTGTATTGTGCTCACGTATAAATTGACATGGTTGTCTATTGTGGGTCTATTGATGACGGTTTGCTACATCATTAATTGTTAAGAGTTTAGGGGTCTAATTTTAAACCCTTTTAATTCCATTTGAAATAATTGCCCTAATGAGATTCAAAGCACTCCTTGGCATTGAGCAGAGACGCTCCCTTGTATTGTTGCTCCTCAGCCCTGAACTAAGAGGTGAACACGTTCTGGGGAATAACATTAACCTACCATGCTGCACCATCCCACGTGCCTCTGGTGTTTCAGGCAAACCGAGCCCAGCTTATTGTTTTAATCTGATTCTAGCCATAAAAGGCTTTTGCTGCAGAAGAACAGCAGTGCTTTGGGATGAGGTGGTAAAAAGAAATAAAAGTTTCTAGTGACCAAAACAAAGAGACATCAAGCACAATTCATGGAAATCATAATCTTTAGGACAGAAGAGTCCAGAATTGACTGATTCAGACTAGCTTGATTCAAACCATTTCTACCTCCTCACAGTGATATCCAACCAGGCTGCAAACCATCCTGGATCAGAACCTGCTAGCCAGGCTTTAAAGCTAATTAGAGCTGGAAGGAACTCTGAAATTAATCCAAACCATCTCCTTCAGTTTTTTGGATGAAGAAACTGAAAAGGTAAACTACCTGCCAGACTGAGACTGGGGAGACTCACAGAAACAGAGACAGAGAATGGCAGGACAGGGAAAAGGAGAGAGGGAGAGAAGAGAGAGGTGGAAAGAAGAGAGGCAGGGCAGAATTGGCAACTGGCCAGAGAAAAGGGAAGGCCTACACCTGGGCCAATGCTTTGCCTGCCAGAAAAACACTTACTGTCCTCTGCACATCTTTCCTATATCTTCCCCATTAATTCTCCTCTAGACTCATTGTATATATAAAGGAGTCCAGTGGTTTCTCAATTAAAAACCAACTATCCCTTAAAAAGGAGATGTTTTCCTCTTGCTATCCCCCATGACTATCAGATTTTACCTTAAGCATGGAATGCAAAGCCTAGAACTTTGCCTCTAGTGCTAACAAGAGCTGAGGAGCATGCCATAGAGATGTAGTCTTGACCTTTCACTGGAGGCATGAAAAAGGCTTTATCCAGGAGGTGAAGTAGGATAGGATTACTGAAGGACTAGGGCAAAGGAATGATGTGAATGACCTGGAAGTGACAGCTTGCAAAACTTGCATTAAGCTGAAACACATGGTGATAAGGTACAAGACTGTGTCCCTGTAACAGATCTCTTTGTACTAAGGCAGCACCTGCAGAGTCCCTCAGGCTTCAGCAAAGTCTTTGCACCCTCTCAGGCTGACAGAATGAGGCTGTCAGGCTGAGAAGACACTATAAGGATGATGCCAGAGAGAAGTAAAGAGAAATCCAGGGCCCTGGGGGAGATGACTCTAAGCTTTGGTTGGTGCTACATCATGAGGTCGGCTGTTTAGGAGAATCCTGGCCCATTAGATGAGGTATCCCAACTTCAATCAATGGAGAGTTGCTTCCTGACATAGACAGATGGTGTCTCCTTTTCTTAAAGACCCCATGGAAAGATTTTCCATTTATCTCATCATCAACATCTCTCAATCCCAATGGTCTAGAAGGATCCAAGTCAAATAAGAGCTGGTGCAACAGTTAAATTAGTCTCTTGTAATAAAAGTATTATATTTTATGAGGTTTATTAAAGATTATTAGAAATCAAGGAATAAAGAAAATACAAAATAAGAAAAGCACATGCCTAGGGCTTTTTAGCCCATTCACAATTCATTTACTACATCTTGCATGCCCAGTAGAAAGACATGAGTACTTAGAAAGCAGAAGAAGAGAGGTCTTGGGAGGTAGAGAGCCCTTTAAATACTAAATTTTGTTCTCACACTTGGGTGAGGACACAGGTGAGATTATAGGGAATTCTGGGACGTACCAAGAACTTCTGGGGATTGAAGTCCAGGGTTCAAATCTCCATTTTACACTGGGGATAGCAAAAGCATAGTTCCTGCCCTCAAGAAGCTTACCATAGAATGAGGGAAATGTCATGTAAACAATAGATATGAGTTATGCAAAATAGGTGGAAGGCACTTTGAGAAAGGAAGACATTAGTACCTGGGGAGGAAAAGGCCTCTAAGAGCAGCCTAAATTTTTTTTTAAAGTCAAGAAAACTGAGAAAAGGTGAGGGAGCAGAGCATTTCAGACATAGGGTACAGTTAATGCAAAGACACAGGGATGGGAAATCTTATGTCATGTTCAAGAAGGCCCATGTTGCTGGAATGGAGTGCAGACAACTTGTGTTAATAATTAGTCTAATAATATCAATATATCATAATTATAATAAAATTAGGAAAATTCAATGATCTCAGCAATAATAATTCATACTTGCATAACCTTTTGAGATTTCCAATTTTCATCTGTGCCATTACTATGATGAGGTTTTCCTCTGGTTCTTCTAGTTTGGGGGCTTGCTTTGTAGTCCTGGGCTATCTATCTGTGGTCTTTTATTCTCCTTAGATTACCAGTTCACCTCCTTTTCCCCTCCTATATGTCATCTACGATGTCTTTGAAGGTGTTCTTATTGTACAAGTCATCTTTGGCAACATGCTATTGCCTACACATACCCAGAATAGATCTCTCCATTTGTCTTTGATTATTAGCCAGCCAACCAACCAAACTTCTATTAGAGTTACTGTGTGTGTCAAGTGTTGTACTAGATGTACAAAGAACAAGTAGGTGCTGGGTGTGCAAAGATAATAGGAAAACAATTCCTCAGGGAGCTTACACTCTAATCTGGTGAGATTGTGCACCTATCTAGGTATACACAAATAATATACAAGATAAGTTGTAGGTTATTATCAGCTGGAAAGAAGGGCTTCATGTAGAAGGTAGCACTTGATCTGAAACTCAAAGGAAACTTAAGATTCTACAAAGTGGAGGTGATGTGGGTCTGCTTTTCAGGCTTGAAAGATAGCCAGCAAGGGCACTGAGATGGGGGATGGAACACCATGAATGAAGAACAATGAGAAAGTCAATTTGACTGGACCAAAGTGAGGACCAAGAGTTATAATGTGTCATAAAGGTGAAAAAGCAGGTCGGGACTAGATTGGGAAGAACTTTAATAGTTTATACTTTATTCTTGAGATAATGAGGAACCAGTGGTAGTTCTGACCAGGGGATGGGCATGGCTAGACATGTACTTTAGGAAAATAATTTTTTTTCTGTGAATTTGATGTTACACGATTTATAGCAATAGAGCATCACTGGGATAAAATTGGTGTTAAAGCAATGGGATATTTCAGAAGCAAGTAATTTGGTATGATTGAAAGTATTTTTCATATAATAATAATGATGCTAATAATAGCAGAGATTATGTAGTGCTTTAAAATTTGTAAAGCACTTTGCATATATTATATCACTTGATCCTCATTGCAATAAATAATTAAAATATTATCTCAAATTTACTGAGGAAACTGAGGCTCAGATTAAGCAACTTGCAAACAAGGTATAGGCTGATGTCCTTCTAATATTTGATTCTGGGCCAAACTCACTGTACCACTATAGATGCATATGTATATATGATACTATAGAGAACATAGAGCTCATCATTTTGAACATCAGGATACTAAAAAGCTGGGTCAACAAAATCCACAGTAATGTGGGAGAAATGAGTCCAACCACTCAGATTAGAAGAAAAGGGGAGGGGATGGCAATTGCACATTGCCCAGACCATGACAGGAATGGGCAGAGGCATTATAGTGTAATGGAAAGAACTTTGGATTTGGATTCAGAACATCTGGTCTCAGATCTTTTCTCTTTATTACCTTTGTAACATTGGGAAAGTCACTTAAACTTTTTGAGCCCCACTTTCCTCATTTGTAAAATGATGAATTAGTCTAAAGTCCCTTCCAAATTCTAAATCTATGATCCTACGACAACTTTCTCAATTAAGAATAATATCAATAACAATAGTAATTCTATCCACTTTTCCTAATATAGTTTATTTCTAACCTAGTACTTTGTCTTCTGTAGTACCTGTCCAAGATATACATCTATTGGAATAATTTGACAGGCTTCCCATCCAAGTCCATGCTGTGGCATGTGCAGTTTTTAATTCATGAAATGAGTTATAGCATAATAATAATCATCATCAAATTATGACAATGACTATGATAATAATAGTACTATAATAGTATTAATGTGCTATCCAAATAGTACTTTAATATTACTATAAAAATTTTGTAACAATGGAACTTCAATAATAATAGAATTGTAATAATAATAATAGCACCACAAAAATGGTACTTTAAGAGATATTGGAAAGATCACTGGACTTAGAGAGAAGAGAATTTGTTTGAAATCAGTGTTCTGAAAATCACTAATTGTGAGATGCTGGGTAAGTCATCCAGTCTCTTCAAAATTTTACTTCCTCAAATATAAAATGGGGATGATAATAATTATGTTACTTTTTCATGGTGTTACTTTGATAAAAGTATTTTGTAAACCTTTAGTGCTAAAAAATGTGAGAGGGGTCTGGTAGAGCCATCTTGAATTGGATCAAATTGTCAAATTCTCATTGTGAGCATTTATACTTTGATAATCAGCAAATGCTACAAATCAAGGTTATTGTTTAGACTTAAGAATGTGAATGAGAATATTATAATACAAATTAGACATAAAATCATGCCACCTGTACATTTCCCCTAGAGATCTAGTTGTTAAATGCTTACCAGCACACTGATGTATTATTATTATTATAGTCATAATAAAAGTGCTATAATTATAAAAATTTAATTTCTAGACCACTCAAGCCTTCATGCCTATATAACATGAATGTTTCCTTAAAAATACATTTTAACCTCAGACACTTCCTAGTTGTATGACCCTGAGCAAGTCACTTAACCCTACTTGCCTAACCCTTACTGCTCTTCTGCCTTGGAACCAATACACAGTATTGATTCTAAGATGGAAGGCAAGGGTTTAAAAAAAATAAGTTTTATAGATGCCTTGTCTTCATCCTGCTGTCATTTCTTGCTATGTCTCCACCCACAATTGAGCCTTCTTTTGTATCAAAGAAAAACAATTTGGCAAAACTACCCACAAAGTGGACATGCATGATAGCATATGCAATATGCTATAACTGGCACAGAAGTTCTTAACCTTTTTTTGGGTATATGGCATAAATCCATTTGGCTAGTCTAGCTAAGCTTACAGATTCCTTTACAGAATGTTTTAAAATACATAAGATTAAAAATATGGGATTAAAAAGTAAACAAATTGTGTTGGAACACAATTATAATTTTTTTAAGTTCACAGACTCCCATATTGAGAACTCTTGGATTGGATGGGTATCATCATCTATTTTCCAGGACTTAGATTGATTATTACAATTGATCTGAATTTCACTGTCTTTCAGTATTGTTTTCATTTAGAAAGAGACTACTTTCTTCAAGAATAGGGTTGGAAGGTGCTGGATGCCATGAATACTGAACATGACAAAATGAAATTGACTATATCTTAATAGACAGCAAATGACTGATTACAATGGTGGGAGTAATATTTGAATCAGTTGTCTATGTGTAGTCAGACCATCAATTGATTAAAGCAAAGGTAAAAATCAATACTAAATTAGAAGAAAGGATAATGATTTAAAAGTCTGCATATTGTTTACATAGTATACTCTGTATGACCTATTTAAACAAGCTATCAGCTTAAAAAATGGTGGTGGTAAATGGTTAAAAGTAAAGACATTGCCTCTGACATATATTTTTAGAGAAATTTAATAAATGCAAAATGGTTATCACAACTGGAAGGCCAGAGGACCCTAGAAATTGCATTTGTTGATTATTTTTTGCCCAGAAGAGAGATATGGTAGTCAAGAATAACACTGGTTTCAAATATAATTATTTTTGCTAAACCTTAATCATATTATTTTACAAAACACAAAAATGAATTAAGGGGGAAATGAATCAGTGAAGAGCTTAGTATGACACACTTAAAAGCCAGATCATCCTGAAAGAATTGGTACATGAAATCAGGACAACAAATAGAAGAGAGATGAACAGATCTGCTGGTATTTCTATGGTAATCTAGTCTCATTAATGGCAGTAGTAGAACTACAGAATTTATTCTCTATTCCCTTTGTATGCAACATGCTATATGTCCAAGGAAATCAAATTGTGAAATAGTAAGAGTTCAGCTTGTTAAGGTTTTACAAAAGAGCATGGCTTCAATTTTCTAACCTGTTTCACACCAAGTCCAGGCCCTTCTCTTAAAAAGAAAAGTTTTATTAAAAACTTAAATATCAACAATACACACAATTTAAAAGTATAAAGAAAAAAGAGGAATGTTTATGAAACTATGAATTTCTGTTACACAATTTTAAGGGTTTATTAAATTTAACATGGTAATAACGAGTGAGTTGCTTATTTGTATCTTTTTTTTCTGCTTGTCCATGTCTCCTTTTGAATTTCCTTCTACCTGTTCCTTGGGGAAGTACAATCCTTTCTGACTGTGCTATGGGTATACCACCCAAATTCAGGTTTAAAAGTTTTTGCCACAGCTGAATTAGCTGCTTGCACATTCTTGATTATAAATTATTGTACAAATGTTCATGGGTGTTGTCAATGGTACTACTCTGCTCTAGAGTCTTTTTTGCCTTTCTAGCATTTCATATCCACTAGCTAGGGTTCTGAGGGACTCAACTTCAGAGATGTCCATAATCTAGTCCTACTCTCCTTATCAAACCTTATTTCCAATTACTCCTAATCACATGAATTTTGAATCCTTCATTCTAGCTCTTTTCTCACTTTCAAGCATATGTCATTCCTACCACAAGACTTTTAGTATTCTACCTCATCTACCAAGAATTTATCATCTATTGTATGCAGAGTGCTGTGCCCTATAATGGAGGTATTACAAAGTGTAAGTAAGACATATATACATATGTACATTCTTATCTCTATGACTTTTCTCATCAAAAATCAAACAAAAGAGAGTCAATTTGGAGTAGTAGGAAGGCTTTAGGCAAATCGTTGAATTTTTCTGGGTCTAATTTTCCTCATCTCTCCCTAAAATGGGAGAGTTGGACTAGATGAGTTAGAGACAAAGGACCTGGATTAAAATCTTGGTTCTATTACTCATATCTGTGTAATTTTGAATAAATCACATGACCTTTCTAAACCTCAGTTTCCTCAATTATAAAATGAGAATATTGAAATAACTTATCTCTGAGATCTCCTCCATCTCTAAGTCTATATGAAATTGAATTAAATCAACAAATGTTTACCATATACCTACTACAGCTATCAGCCTTTTTCTTCAAAATATCCCCATTCTTTTTTGTTTATCCAATTCTACCCATCCTTTGAACTCTATTCCTGTATCCTTTGCCTAAACCTTTCCATACACCTCAGTTCTATGATGATTTCTCTCTTCCTTGGATTCCCAAAGGCATTTATGGTCTCTACCATATAGGCAAGCATTCAATTGTTCTCTTTTTATGAATTTTTCCATATACATTAAAGGTAGTATAGGCTAATGGAAGGAGTCCTGGACTTCTAACCTAAATAGGCCATGTGAACCTCACCTGTGGTTTTTATAATCTGTGTGGCCATGAGCAAGTCACTTCATCTCTCTCAGCCTTAGTTTTCCTCACCCTAAATTGGATTCATAACAGTGATAGTATCTACCTTCCTATGATTTTTTAAGGCTCAAATAAGATAATGGATGTGAGGTATTCAGATTATATTATAAACGATCAAGGCTAAATATTATGCTAAATTTTTGGGATGTCCTGTATAAATGTCTGCAGTTATTATGATAAGTACTTTAAGGGTAAGTCTCATACTTCTGATGTATTCATACAGACTGTCTAACTCAGTGTCATAGAAGAGAATAAAAAATCCTGGATGGATTGATCAGCAGATTGATTGATTGGTAGAAATTGGGTTCCAAGACCTTCAGAATTCCAGATTTCAACACCTAGTGGAATGGTATCAACAATATGTTTAGAATTAGAAGACTTGAGTTCAAATCTCAACTGGCATTTTTGCTGTTCCTTACATGAAATATTCCCTCCCCCCAGACCTTTGCCCACATTGTCATTCATGCCTGGAAAGTATTCCTTCCTCACATCCACCTTCTAGAATCCTTGTTATTGTTATTCAGTTGTATCCAACACTTCACAACCCTTTTTGAGGCTTTCTTGGCAAAAGCACTGGAGAAGTTTGCCATCTCCTTCTCTAGTTCATTTTAAAGATGAGGAAACTGAGGTAAACAAGGTTAAATGGCTTGTCTATGGAGGCAGCTAGGTAGCTCTGGATTCAGAGCCAGGACTAGAGATGGAAGGTCTTAGGTTCAAATCTAGCCTCAGACACTTCCTAGCTGTGTGACCCTGGGCACTCAACCCCCATTGCCTAGCCCTTACCACTCTTCTGGCCTTCTGGAGCCAATATATGGTATTGATTCTAAGACAGAAGGTAAATGTTTTTAAAAAAATGACTTGACCAGGGTCACATAGCTAGTAAGTGTTTGAAGCTTAATTTGAACTCAGGATTTCCTTACTCCAAGCCAGGCTATCTATCACCTAGTTTCCTTTAATTATGTAGATCATTTCCATTTTCTGTGAGGCCTTTCCTCATGTAGTTAGTCATCCTTTCCACTTAGCTTCTAATGACTACTTTCCCCATTCCCCATGCAGATTACCTTGTATTTATTTTGTGAATACTTTGTATATACTTATATGTGTACATCTTTTGTCCCCTGATAAAATAAAAGCTCCCTAAGAGCAGAAATTGTTTCATTTTTGTCTTCTTATACCTTATGGCCTAGCATAATGCCTTGTCCGTAATGGGTGCTTTAAAATGGTCATTCATTGATTGATTACTTAGTACCTATGTGACTGTGAACAAATCCCTTCATCTTTCAGGGTCCCAATTCTGCATCCATAAAATAAGGAAGAAGTAGGGGGCAGCTGGGTGGCTCAGTGGATTGAGAGTCAGACCTAGAGACATGAAGTCCTGGGTTCAAATGTGGCCCAAGATACTTCCTAGCTGTGTGACCCTGGGCAAGTCACTTGAACCCCATTGCCTAGCTCTTACCACTCTTCTGCCTTGGAACCAATACACAGTATTTTCCAGGACAGAAGGTAAGGATTTTTAAAATGTGGGAGAAGCACCAGACTATCTCTAAGGTCTCTTCTAGCTTTGGCATTCTATGATTTTTAATATCTTCTGGATTGACCTCACTGCATTGCTTAGTACCTAATCTGTCCAAGAGTGGCTCAGGAAAAAAGATAGTTTAGCCTGATGGTGTGCTAGGTTTGCAGGCAGGAAGACTCATCTTCTTGAGTTCAAATCTGCCCTCAAACTCTTACTAGCTGTGTGACCCTGGGCAAGTCACTTTACCCTGTTTGCCTCAGTTTCCTCATCTGTAAAACGAGCTGGAGAACAAAATGACAAATCACTCCAGGATCTTTGCCAAGAAAACTCCAAATGAGATCAGGAAATGTTGTGCGAGACAGGGAAAAAAAAAGATGGAACAACAACCCTTCCTTGGATGGAAGCAGAGCTATAACTGGAGTAGGGCTGCCACAAATTTGCCTCAGGGCACTGGGGAACTGTGACTCCAAATCACCTCGTCCAACATTCCTATTTTAAGGATGAGGAAATTTATACCCAGAGATGTTCAGTGAGTTTTAAGGCATTGAGATCCAATGGTTATTCAGCAGCATAGAAACTTCGTGTCTCCTTAACAAGAATAGTTAAGCTAGGAAGTTAGCTGGTTGGTAGTGGCAGAGAAGAGCCGGTTACTCCTCCCATCAGGCCCCCTGCTCCTGCCCAGCAGAAGCCTCCTCTGTCTCTCCACCCAAGAGCCAACATCCCTCCCACATCCACACACCCTTGGGATGCACTCTGGGATGCTCCTTGCTAGTGGTTTGTGAAACTGGTCCTAGGTGGCAATTCCTAGTCACAGCCCTGCCTAATCAGCCCCCTCTAATCCCAAGGGATGCTAGGCGCCATGAGGCAGATAACCTGAAAAAAGGGGGCTGCATCTCTCTCCAGGCTGACGTTCAATTCTGCACCTTGGCCTCCAAACAGAGGCCTCTCAGTCACCAAATAATGTGATCAAATCCAAGCTTCTTTCCATACAATTAGGAAACTGAACAGGTTACAGCACAAGAATGCAAGACCTCCAGAGCAGCTCAAAGCTAATTAATTTCTATTACAAGTGAGAGAAGAACCACTTAACATGTCTTTTCTTATTCAAATTGCCATTGACGGCACCTGCTTTTTTATTCTTGGGAAATCCTGCTACAATACTGGTTAAATTATGTAAGACTGTAGAATTTATGAAGATAAGGCAATTAGCATTACAAAAACAATTCCGGGTTACAATTTATGGTGAAAATAGAGTTATGATGCTCTGCTAAGCGGCCCGGTGATGCATCACACATTTAGTTAATCCTTGTTGTAGTTGGGGAAATTTAAGGCTAAACGGTGTAATTATGTGGGGTAATTAATTATTTTGTTTCATTCGATAGCACTCCATCTCCTCATTAGGGAAAGAGGCACCGCTATGGTGAGAGGAAGAGGACTGGCCAGGGAGTCAGGAGATCTGGTTCTGGAATTGGAGCCCATGTACTAGGTGTGGGATGTGAGGTAAATCACTATTCTCTCAGACTCAGTTTCCCCTTCCACAAAATGGGAATAACAACCCCTGACCTGCTTACCTCTCAGAGCTGCTATAAGGTTCAAGTGGGAGAAGAAATGTAAAGCAATTTGTCAAATAGAAAGCTCCCTACAAGGGAAGCCATAAGATCCAAAGGAATGATTCTGCTAAGAAAGAAAAGAGAATGATGTGGCTGCATAGGAAACTCAGCAATCAAACTTGTATTTTAATTAGAGTTGAAGAGAAGATGGCTATGGGGTCAGATAACTGAGGATGAAATAAAAATTGGCTAGAACTATAAGAATACTGTCAAAAATGCCACAGAATGAGCTGAATCTGGTGATACACACCAAGAATGACAAAAAAGACTTTTAAGAGAGAGAGAAATGTCCATACCTATATATATCTTTTGTATCTTAATAGGCTAAAGCTTGTTTGATATATGTTATCTTTACTGTAGAGAATATTTCTCTTCTGATGCTTTTTTTTGTTTGGTTAGTGATGAGTTCACGATTTTTGTGGGTGTCTTTTAGGCTCTTAAGAGGCAGCTGGTGGCACAGTAGAGAGCAAGCCAGGCCTGGAGTCAGGATGATTTGAGTTCAAACCAGTCTCCAATCCTTACTACCTGACACAAGTCACTTAACCTTTCTGCCTCAGTTTCCTCAACTATGACTGGAGGGGTGCAATTTTATTATCACCTCCCAGTTATTTTTTTTTTTACTATTTAGATTTTTTTTTAAATATATTTTATTTGATCATTTCCAAGCATTATTCGTTAAAGACATAGATCATTTTCTTTTCCTCCCCCCCCCACCCCCCATAGCCGACGTGTAAGTCCACTGGGCATTAGATGTTTTCTTGATTTGAACCCATTGCTTTGTTGATAGTATTTGCATTAGAGTGTTCATTTAGAGTCTATCCTCTGTCATGTCCCCTCAACCTCTGTATTCAGGCAGTTGCTTTTTCTCGGTGTTTCCACTCCCATAGTTTATCCTTTGCTTATGAATGGTGTTTTTTTCTCCTGAATCCCTGTAAGTTGTTCAGGGACATTACACCACCACTAATGGAGAAGTCCATTACGTTCGATTATACCACAGTGTATTAGTCTCTGTGTACAATGTTCTCCTGGTTCTGCTCCTCTCGCTCTGCATCACTTCCTGGAGGTTGTTCCAGTCTCCATGGAACTTCTCCACTTTATTATTCCTTTTAGCACAATAGTACTCCATCACCAACATATACCACAGTTTGTTCAGCCATTCCCCAATTGATGGGCATCCCCTCATTTTCCAGTTTTGGGCCACCACAAAGAGCGCAGCTATGAATATTTTTGTACAAGTCTTTGTGTCCATTATCTCTTTGGGGTACAGACCCAGCAGTGCTATGGCTGGGTCAAAGGGTAGATATTCTTTTAGCACCCTTTGGGCATAGTTCCAAATTGCCCTCCAGAATGGTTGGATCAGTTCACAGCTCCACCAGCAATGAATTAATGTCCCTTTTTTGCCACAACCCCTCCAGCATTCATTACTTTCCTTTGCTGTTATGTTAGCCAATCTGCTAGGTGTGAGGTGATACCTCAGAGTTGTTTTGATTTGCATCTCTCTGATTATAAGAGATGTAGAACACTTCTTCATGTGCTTGTTAATAGTTTTGATTTCTTTATCTGAGAACTGCCTATCCATTTCCCTTGCCCATTTATCAATTGGAGAATGGCTTGATTTTTTGTACAATTGATTTAGCTCATTATAAATATGAGTAATTAAACCTTTGTCAGAGGTTTCTATGAAGATTTTTTCCCAATTTGTTGTTTCCCTTCTGATTTTAGTTATATTGGTTTTGTTTGTACAAAAGCTTTTTAGTTTGATGTAGTCAAAATTATTTATTTTACATTTTGTGATTCTTTCTATATCTTGCTTGGTTTTAAAGCCTTTCCCCTCCCAAAGGTCTGACATGTATACTATTCTGTGTTTACCCAATTTACTTATGGTTTCCTTCTTTATGTTTAAGTCACTCACCCATTTTGAATTTATCTTGGTGTAGGGTGTGAGGTGTTGATCTATTCCTAGTCTCTCCCACACTGTCTTCCAATTTTCCCAGCAGTTTTTATCGAATAGTGGATTTTTGTCCCAAAAGCTGGGATCACCTCCCAGTTATTGAGGATCAAATGAAATAATAATTGTCAAGCAGTTCCTGGCATACAGTAGGCACTATACAAATGCTTATGCTTTCTATCTTGCTAGCATCACTCATTATCATGATTAATAAATGAAATCTATTTTGGGAACAAGAGGAAGATCAAAGAAGGCAAGTCTTGGTTGATGGTGACTAATGAGAGAAATAAAAGATTATATAATTCATTTTGTTTCTTTTTTCTCTACTTAGGATAATTATTTGTGGGCCAAAAAGTTAAAAGAAAAATAGTGAATAGTTAGTCTAAGATATGTAAGGAGAAGGTGGAGCATTTTTCTACCCTCAATGAATGTCAAAAGATCATATGATATATTTCAGGAGTTTTAAAAAAATCTTCCAAAAGATGTGCCTTCTGAGTTGCTATAAAAATTTTGGGGAAAAAATCTTGAAGGACAGAAAAGGTAATTCTGATCTATAGATAGAAAATAATCCAAAATTTTTTTTTAAGAAGGCAAGGGTAGAGGGTAGGAGCTTCAAGCTCTAAGCTAATGAAATTGACTTCAATTAATGACAAAATTCTAGATTTTATTACCAAAGGGATGGTCTTTGAGTATTTAGAAAGGAAAATTCTGATCACCAAGAGCCAATATGAGTTCAACAAAGTTAGATCCTGCCAGGTTAACCTTATCTCCTTTTTTAAAAAACAAATAATTGAAACTAGTTGTCCAGGGAAATACAATAGATTAAGACACAACCATTTTTGTGTCATGGAATTGGAGGACATGTTAATTCTAAATTAGAGATTAGGGAAAATAAAGATGCCATTTTTTTTCATCCAAGTTGACAGAACCCTTGAGAGTCTGTGGACACCAGGGTAAGACCAACTGCCATCGACAAAGAATACCTAGACTATACTATTTTATAATATACTTACTGTAACAAGATGGAGAAATGGGGGCTAGAGTGTAGCATTGTAAAATGTATTCAAATAATGAATACAAGGAGTTAATGTATAAATGGCAACATGGAGGGTAGAAATGGAATTCCTTGGGGATCTCCTTGGTCCTATCCTGCTTAACATTAAAAAAATCAGTTACTTGGCTGAAGGTACAGATGGCATGTTTCTTAGATTCTCAGCTTGCACAAAGCCAGGAAGGATAGATAAAATGTTGTATAACAAATGGGATCTAGAAAGATCACAACCAGAATCATGTGCTTGGGCTCAAACAAGGGACTCCAAGTATGGCAATGAATGGATCTGGGAATGTATGATCCTATGCATGGTCTAGAAAGAACAGATATGTCAGAGTAGATAAAGAACACTTGGCAAGGCTGTGGTCCCCAAGTTGAGAAGCTGAGAGAGAAGGCAGAAGGAAGGAAGGCAGAGAGAGAAAAACAAAGATTCAGACACAGAGAAAGAGAGAGACAGAGAGACAACTAAAGAGAACTGATCAAACACACACACACACACACACACACACACACACACACACACACTTATCTGTGTCCATGTTATCCAATCTGATGGAATATAAATTCTTCGAGGGAAGAGACTGTTCATCTTTACCTTTGTATCCCCAGTGCCAAGTACAATACCTGACATATAGCAGTCACTAAATAAATATTCATTGATTTGTTGATTCCCCACTTTACTCAATGAATGCTTACTTACTTGCATCCTTGAGTCTAAGATACAGAAGAACTTCCAATGATCTTTAAGTTGTCCTTCCAGTTTGTAACCACTCTCCTTTTGTGACTTTACAAAGCCCTTTATTTGCACCTCTCTAATGCATTTGTAAGGCAGCTAGGTGGTATAGTGGATAGAACACCAGGTGTGAAGATAAAAAGACCTGGGTTCAAATTCAGACACAGGCACTTCCTAGGTTTGTGACCCTGGGCAAATTAACCCTGCTTAAAATGATCCAAAGAAGGAAATGGCAAAGCATTTCTGTCAAGAAAACCCCAAATGGGGACACAAAGAATCAGATTTAACTGAACAACAGCCACAACAGTGCACCAGTACTTTAATCTATCTACATCACAGTTATCTGAACTTAGACCTGGAAGAAACCTTACAGGCCATCAAGTCCAGCTCTCATTTTACTGGTGAGGAAATTAAGGTGCACAGAAATTAAGGGACACCCCTGAGGTTCATATGGCTATTAAATGTCTGAGGCAGGATTCACATTGAGGTCTTCTTACCTCCCAATCTACTAGTCCATTCACTATACTATCTAGCTGCCACTAACTTATCTCTAGATCATCTAGTCTAAGGTTTTAATTTTGCAAAGGAGGAAACTGAGGTCCAAAGAACTTTAAGAACTTGCCTAAAGCCAGAAGATGAATTCATTTTTGTTTCCATTCTGCCCTGGTATTTGTCTCTTCAGCAGATGTTCTGCCATTCCCTTGGGCTTTATATCATGGCCATCTTCACTGAGATCACTTCTCACCACTGCCAAGGACCTGCTCATTAAAGCCCCTGTCTACTGGCAGAGCCCAGTGACAGGCTACAGGGGATGCCCTGGGGCTGAGATCAGTGTTTACTACAAGATTTTGGCAGCTGCAGTGAGGTTTGTGACTTCAAAAGCACTTATAGGCCATTAACCTATCACTCCTCACCCCTTCTACACAAAGCAGAATTAGCCCATTCTGCAGATGACCAAACAAGTTCTTGGAAGAGAAGCAACTAGCTGGAGGCCACAGCCAGGAGGTAGGGAATACCATGGGAGGGATCACAGGCTCTGGGGTCTTCTAGTGTTACTTCCACATTTCTAGGGCATGCTGGATATTCTAGAAAACAAACATTTGCATTCTAGCCAATGCTAACTTGGTGTGTTCCAATGGAACAGACTCAAGATAGAAAAAGCAAAAGTAGAAATCTTTGAAAGAGCCTCCAGAGTAGGAGACGAAGGTAAAGGTTCTTTTTCTACCTCAAGCCAGCTAGACAGGTATCTTCCAGTGCTCCAATTCCTGTGCCCACCATACAGAAGAAATTCTATATAATTTACTGACTGTGTGATTCTGTGAAAGACAATTGACTTGTCTCAGACTCAGCTTTCTCATTTGTAAAATGGGTCTAATAATACTTGCACTTAGTTCATAGGACTATAGTAAGCTATGTTTTCATCCTTTTTATAGTGAAAAAACTCTTCCATGATTTCATTCTTGTGTGTATTCTTTCCATCAGAAATAGAACCCTGACTAAACACATGTTCTCACTCAATGTAATTCTTAACCATGTTTTCTCCTCATAGGTCCTGCCTCTGGGTTGTATAATCTTTCCTGGATACCAGGGCAAGTCTTAGGTTGTCCATTGTTCAGTTCTCATTCTCACTCCATCACTAGCCCATTTCTTTTCTTAGTTTTACATAGAATTATAGAAGAGATTAGAGTATCAGGGCAGCTAGGGGGCTCTGTGGGTAGAGTCAAGCCTGATAAATGGAGGTTCTAGGTTCAAATCTAGCCTCAGAAACTTCTAATCTGGATGACCTTGGGTAAGTCATTTAACTCAATTGCTTAGCCCTTACTGCTCTTCTGCCTTGCAACTGATATTCAGTATCTATTCTAAGATAGAAGGTAAGAGTTGTTTTTTTAAATTAGAGTATCAAAAAATCAGACCTGGAAGGGAACTCAGAGGCCATGTAGTTCAAATATCACATTCTACAGATGAGGAAACTGAGACCCAGAGAGGTTGACTAGCTTGTCAAAGGTCAAAAAGGTAGTAAATGAAAAAAACAGGATTTGGAGCCATTCTAACACATTTTGACATAGATAACAATGTTAAGTAATCCAGGGCCAGGGTGGTACTCCTTTGGATCCTTTGTGACACCTAGAGATTGAACTATGATCAATTATTCTTGATTTCCAGCCATCCAAAGACAATGAGGGGCTCACTACTATCTCATAAATCATATAGCCCATCCCATATACAATTGGAGAATATTTCTGTTTATTACTATTAGTAATAATTAAAATAACAACAATAATAATCATTGCAAAAGGAAAATGGAAGGATAGATGGTGGGTGAAAATAAGGTGTATTACTGATAAAGGGAGGCAATGCATAGTGGTAAAGAGGATACTGGACTTAGGATCAGAGAGAGTCCGCTTCCTGAATTCAAATCTGGCCTCAGACACTTAGCAGCTAGCTGTGTGACTCTGGGCAAGTCACTTAACCCTGTTTTTCTCAGTTTCCTCACCTTTAAAACAAGCTGGAGAAGGAAATGGTGAACCACTCCAGTATAGCTGCCAAGAAAATCCCAAATGGGGTCAAGTAGAGCTGGACATGAGTAAAAAGTGAGTGAAAATGTATTATTCCAATTTTTTCCCCAAACTACCCATTTCTCTGGACAGAAATTCCTTATTTATATTGTCTCCTCTATTAAAATGGAAGACCCTTGACTTCCGGTTAAGATGGCGGCTTAGAGAAAGCTGAAGTTCAGATCTCCGGAAAACCCTTCCCGACCGATCTCAAACTAGAAGCTCCTAAGGCGCCGAAATTCAAAACGATCAACAGCACAGACCCTGGGAACCCTCCTCCTGGACCTGGACCCGGTTCAAAAGGTACGGCTCCCCTTAAAAGCCAGAACCCGAGATCCCTCGGACCTCAGGGGTAGGAGCGCAGAGTCCAAGGCTCCCGGAAGCGGCAGCCGCGCCGGGCTCAGAGAGCAGGGTCTGAGGAACAACAACCCTCAGGGTCTTCTACCCAAGTCCCAGTCCGGGTGAAAGTTACTGCCTGGGGCTTCCGCTGCAGAGAGCCCGTTGGTCCGGGGGGAAAGTTACTGCCTGGGGCCTCCGCTGCAGAGAGCTGGTCAAAACAACAGCAACCCTCAGGGCGGGCAAGACAGCCTCACGGGCTGGATCCTGCTATCCAAGTCTCAGTGAAAGTCTGTGCTCTCGGAGCTTGGGGAAGCGGCAGCCCATCCCCCCGCAGGCCAACGAAACAGCCTCACGGCCAGCGATTCTGAAGGCAACTTCCGGAAATCGAGCCAGGGGGAGAGTGTGGCCTCGTGGTCCGACCCTTCCATTCCAGTTCCAGTGAGGCATATTCAGTTTAACCCAGGGAAAGCTCATAGAACTATCTGCCCAGGACTAAAGCCCCTGAACACCAGAAAGAGACAAGAAAAACTAATCCTCCACATTCAGAAATGGCAAACTCCACAGAACCACAGAAGCCCCAAAATACCAAGAAAAATAAGAAGAAAGGGGCAACTTTGGACACATTCTATGGAGCCAAAATACAAAATACAGAGCAGACAGAAGATAATATAAAAGAAAATGCTCCAAAACCTTCCAAAGGAAATGGAAACTCTCCACAAACCTATGAAGAATTTGAATCAGAAATGACCAAAAAGATGGAAGCCTTCTGGGAGGAAAAGTTGGAAATAATGCAAAAGAAATTCACGCATCTACAAAACCAGTTTGACCAAACTGTAAAAGAAAACCAGGCTTTAAAGGCCAGAATCAGGCAGCTGGAAGACAATGATCGTGTAAAAGAGCAAGAATCAATAAAGCAAAGCCAAAATACCAAGAAATTAGAAGAGAACATAAAATATCTCACCGACAAGGTGATAGATCTGGAAAATAGGGGGAGAAGGGATAATTTAAGAATAATTGGACTCCCAGATAAGCCAGAAATAAACACCAAACTGGACATGGTGATACAAGATATAATCAAAGAAAATTGCCCAGAGATTCTAGAACAAGGGGGCAATACATCCACTGACAGAGCTCACAGAACACCTTCTACACTAAACCCCCAAAAGACAACTCCCAGGAATGTAATTGCCAAATTCCAAAGCTATCAAACAAAAGAAAAAATCCTACAGGAAGCCAGAAAAAGACAATTTAGATATAAAGGAATGCCAATCAGGGTCACCCAAGACCTTGCAAGTTCTACTCTGAATGATCGTAAGGCATGGAACATGATCTTCAGAAAGGCCAGAGAGCTGGGTCTCCAACCAAGAATCAGCTACCCAGCAAAACTGACTATATACTTCCAAGGGAAAGTATGGGCATTCAACAAAATAGAAGACTTCCAACTTTTTGCAAAGAAAAGACCAGAGCTCTGTGGAAAGTTTGATACCGAAAATCAAAGAGCAAGGAATACCTGAAAAGGTAAATATTAAGGAAAGGGGAAAAATGTTATCTTCTTTTACTCAAACTCTCTTCTATAAGGACTACATTTATATCAACCTATGTATACTAATATGTGGGGAAAATGTAATGTATAAATAGGGGGTAAAGAAAGACCAAATAGAATAATGGTTCTCACACAAAGATTCACAGGGGAAGGGGAGGGGAAGAAAACTCCTATAAGAAGGAGAGGAAGAGAGGGGGGGGGTTTACTTAAACCTCAATCTCAGGGAAATCAACTCTGAGAGGGAAAAACATCCAGATCCATTGGGATCTTGAATTCTATCTTACCCAACAAGGGTAAGGAGAAGGGAAAACCAAGGGGGGGAGGGGGAGAGGGAGAACAAAAAGGGAGGGAAAGAGAGGGGGGAGGGGGAGGGAACAAAAAGGGAGGGACTAAAAAGGGAAACATCAAGGGAGGGGACAAGGGGGACTGATTCAAAGTAAATCACTGGACTAAAAGGTAGAGCCAAAGAAGAAAAGGTTAGAATTAGGGAAGGCAATCAAAATGCCAGGGAGTCCACAAATGACAATCATAACTTTGAACGTGAATGGGATGAACTCACCCATAAAACGTAGACGAATAGCAGAATGGATTAGAATCCAAAACCCTACCATATGTTGTCTTCAAGAAACACACATGAGGCGGGTTGACACCCACAAGGTCAGAATTAAAGGATGGAGTAAGACCTTCTGGGCCTCAACTGATAGAAAGAAGGCAGGAGTGGTAATCATGATATCTGATAAAGCCAATGCAAAAATAGACCTGATCAAAAGGGATAGGGAAGGTAATTATATTTTGTTAAAAGGGACTCTAGACAATGAGGAAATATCATTAATCAACATGTATGCACCAAATAATATAGCACCCAAATTTCTAATGGAGAAACTAGGAGAATTGAAGGAAGAAATAGACAATAAAACCATACTAGTGGGAGACTTAAACCAACCATTATCAAATTTAGATAAATCAAATCAAAAAATAAATAAGAAAGAGGTAAAAGAAGTGAATGAAATCTTAGAAAAATTAGAATTAATAGACATATGGAGAAAAATAAATAGGGATAAAAAGGAATACACCTTCTTCTCAGCACCACATGGCACATTCACAAAAATTGACCATACATTAGGTCACAGAAACATAGCACACAAATGCAAAAAAGCAGAAATAATGAATGCAGCCTTCTCAGATCACAAGGCAATAAAAATAATGATTAGTAATGGTACATGGAAAACCAAATCTAAAACCAATTGGAAATTAAACAATATGATACTCCAAAACCGTTTAGCTAAAGAAGAAATCATAGAAACAATTAATAATTTCATCAAGGAAAATGACAATGGCAAAACATCCTTTCAAACCTTTTGGGATGCAGCGAAAGCGGTAATCAGAGGCAAATTCATATCCCTGAAAGCTCATATTAACAAACAAGGGAGAGCAGAGATCAATCAATTGGAAATGCAATTGAAAAAACTCGAAAGCGATCAAATTAAAAACCCCCAGCAGAAAACCAAATTAGAAATCCTAAAAATTAAGGGAGAAATTAATAAAATCGAAAGTGATAGAACTATTGATTTAATAAATAAGACAAGAAGCTGGTACTTTGAAAAAACAAACAAAATAGACAAAGTACTGGTCAATCTAATTAAAAAAAGGAAGGAAGAAAAGCAAATTCACAGCATTAAAGATGAAAAGGGGGACAGCACCTCCAATGAGGAGGAAATTAAGGCAATCATTAGAAATTACTTTGCCCAATTATATGGCAATAAATACACCAATTTAGGAGAAATGGATGAATATATACAAAAATACAAACTGCCTAGACTAACAGAAGAGGAAATAGAATTCTTAAATAATCCCATATCAGAAATTGAAATCCATCAAGCCATCAAAGAACTTCCTAAGAAAAAATCCCCAGGGCCTGATGGATTCACCTGTGAATTCTATCAAACATTCAGAGAACAGTTGACCCCAATACTATACAAACTATTTGACATAATAAGCAAAGAGGGAGTTCTACCAAACTCCTTTTACGACACAAACATGGTACTGATTCCAAAACCAGGCAGGTCAAAAACAGAGAAAGAAAACTATAGACCAATCTCCCTAATGAATATAGATGCAAAAATTTTAAATAGGATACTAGCAAAAAGACTCCAGCAAGCAATCAGAAAGATCATTCACCATGATCAAGTAGGATTCATACCAGGGATGCAGGGCTGGTTCAACATTAGGAAAACCATCCACATAATTGACCACATCAACAAGCAAACTAGCAAGAACCACATGATTATCTCAATAGATGCAGAAAAAGCCTTTGATAAAATACAACACCCATTCCTATTAAAAACACTAGAAAGCATAGGAATAGAAGGGTCATTCCTAAAAATAATAAACAGTATATATCTAAAACCAACAGCTAATATCATCTGCAATGGGGATAAACTAGATGCATTCCCAATAAGATCAGGAGTGAAACAAGGATGCCCATTATCACCTCTACTATTTGACATTGTACTAGAAACACTAGCAGTAGCAATTAGAGAAGATAAAGAAATTGAAGGTATCAGAATAGGCAAGGAGGAGACCAAGTTATCACTCTTTGCGGATGACATGATGGTCTACTTAAAGAATCCTAGAGATTCAACCAAAAAGCTAATTGAAATAATCAACAACTTTAGCAAAGTTGCAGGATACAAAATAAACCCACATAAATCATCAGCTTTTCTATATATCTCCAACACAGCTCAGCAGCAAGAACTAGAAAGAGAAATCCCATTCAAAAGCACCTTAGACAAAATAAAATACCTAGGAATCTATCTCCCAAGACAAACACAGGAACTATATGAACACAACTACAAAACACTCGCCACACAACTAAAACTAGACTTGAACAATTGGAAAAACATTAACTGCTCATGGATAGGACGAGCCAATATAATAAAAATGACCATCCTACCCAAACTTATTTATCTATTTAGTGCCATACCCATTGAACTACCAAAATACTTCTTCACTGATTTAGAAAAAACCATAACAAAGTTCATTTGGAAGAACAAAAGATCAAGGATATCCAGGGAATTAATGAAAAAAAACACATATGATGGGGGCCTTGCAGTCCCTGACCTAAAACTATATTACAAAGCAGCAGTCATCAAAACAATTTGGTACTGGCTAAGAAACAGAAAGGAAGATCAGTGGAATAGACTGGGGGAAAACGACCTCAGCAAGACAGTATACGATAAACCCAAAGATCCCAGCTTTTGGGACAAAAATCCACTATTCGATAAAAACTGCTGGGAAAATTGGAAGACAGTGTGGGAGAGACTAGGAATAGATCAACACCTCACACCCTACACCAAGATAAATTCAAAATGGGTGAGTGACTTAAACATAAAGAAGGAAACCATAAGTAAATTGGGTAAACACAGAATAGTATACATGTCAGACCTTTGGGAGGGGAAAGGCTTTAAAACCAAGCAAGATATAGAAAGAATCACAAAATGTAAAATAAATAATTTTGACTACATCAAACTAAAAAGCTTTTGTACAAACAAAACCAATATAACTAAAATCAGAAGGGAAACAACAAATTGGGAAAAAATCTTCATAGAAACCTCTGACAAAGGTTTAATTACTCATATTTATAATGAGCTAAATCAATTGTACAAAAAATCAAGCCATTCTCCAATTGATAAATGGGCAAGGGAAATGGATAGGCAGTTCTCAGATAAAGAAATCAAAACTATTAACAAGCACATGAAGAAGTGTTCTACATCTCTTATAATCAGAGAGATGCAAATCAAAACAACTCTGAGGTATCACCTCACACCTAGCAGATTGGCTAACATAACAGCAAAGGAAAGTAATGAATGCTGGAGGGGATGTGGCAAAGTAGGGACATTAATTCATTGCTGGTGGAGTTGTGAACTGATCCAACCATTTTGGAGGGCAATTTGGAACTATGCCCAAAGGGCGACAAAAGAATATCTACCCTTTGACCCAGCCATAGCACTGCTGGGTCTGTACCCCAAAGAGATAATGGACACAAAGACTTGTACAAAAATATTCATAGCTGCGCTCTTTGTGGTGGCCCAAAACTGGAAAACGAGGGGATGCCCATCAATTGGGGAATGGCTGAACAAACTGTGGTATATGTTGGTGATGGAATACTATTGTGCTCAAAGGAATAATAAAGTGGAGAAGTTCCATGGAGACTGGAACAACCTCCAGGAAGTGATGCAGAGCGAGAGGAGCAGAACCAGGAGAACATTGTACACAGAGACTAATACACTGTGGTATAATCGAACGTAATGGACTTCTCCATTAGGGGCGGTGTAATGTCCCTGAACAACTTTCAGGGATCCAGGAGAAAAAAAACACCATTCATAAGCAAAGGATAAACTATGGGAGTGGAAACACCGAGAAAAAGCAACTGCCTGAATACAGAGGTTGAGGGGACATGACAGAGGATAGACTTTAAATGAACACTCTAATGCAAATACTATCAACAAAGCAATGGGTTCAAATCAAGAAAACATCTAATGCCCAGTGAACTTACGCGTCGGCTATGGGGGGTGGGGGGGAGGAAAAGAAAATGATCTATGTCTTTAACGAATAATGCTTGGAAATGATCAAATAAAATATATTTAAAAAAAAAAATGGAAGACCCTTGAGGGCAGAGACTGTATTCACTTTGGGGATAGATGAATTATTATTGATCAGAATGCTTTTTCATTAATTTCCCACAAATGTTATTTTATAAGATTATTACATTTTGCATTTAGAGTTGGAAGTTACCTTAGAAAGGATTTTGTCCAATTCTCTTCATTTTATAGAATAAGTCAATGTTTTTCCCATATGTGGTACCCAGAACTAAATTCATTCCCAAATGCTGTCTGACCACTGGAATATAGAAATCTACATTTGAATATGCAAGAATTTGTATCACAGGAACCATGTTAATCCTCCCTTTTGGCATTTAAATCCTTTCAACATCCAATTCCAGACTTGTTCCACATTACCCTCCATCACACACTCTGGTCTTGCCAAACTGGTCTCATGAAGATCCATCTCCCATCTCCCTGCTTTTGTCCAGGCTGAGCCCTCCTGCCCGAATGATCTCACTCCTCTTCTCTGCCTTTTAAAATCACTATCATTCTTTTTTTCATACTCTTACCTTCTGTCTTAGAATCAACACTGTATATTCGTTCCAAGGCAGAAGACCAGTAAGGACTACACAAATGGACTTCAGTGACTTGCCCAGGGTCACACAACCAGAAAATGTCTTTGACCAAATTGGAACCATGATCTTCTGTCTATCCACTGAGCCATCGAACTGCTCTAATCACCAATTATTTAAACTTTGACTGAAGCACCATCTCCTACATCAAGTCTTCCTTGATCTTCTTCCCCAAATTGCCTCATGTTTACTTGGCTCCAATTTTGTTTCTGCTTACATGTGTATGTGCTACTCTTTGAGAATGTGAGCTCCATAAAGACAAGGACTATTTTATTTTTGTCTTTGATACGCAAATGCCTCACACAGTATGGTAAGAATTGAATGAAAGCTTGTTGACAAACTGATTAGATAGGATCCCATTGCTATGTAGCCTTCAAACACAAATGCAAGAGAGGGATGTATGATGAAGCAGCTTTCTCCTTTCTCTGGAAATATTAATAGTTAACAATTACATATTATTTTAATGCTTGCAAGGCACTTTATATGTTTTAATCTCATTTTCTTCTCAGAAGAATTCTGGGAGGTAGGTGCCATTATTTTACAGATGAGGGAATGGAGGATCCCAGAACCTCCATTTTGAAGAAAGTCCCCAAATCAGCCATCCTTGATTCTCTGGATTGTGCCTTCTCTGGATCAGACTTCAGCTACCTTGTGATGCCCCACCTGCAGGATCTTTCTCCCATTGGTGAGTTTTTCCTAGAATTTCCATTTTGTCTAAGGGCCCCAGACCAGCCATCCCTGATATTTTTCCTGGTACCTTCCCCTGCTTCCCCTAATTTTTATTTTATCTTTTATATGTCACCTTCCTCCATTAGAATATATGGTCCTTGGGGGTAGCTGGGTGGCTCAGTGGATTGAGAATCAGACCTAGAGACATGAAGTCCTGGGTTCAAATGTGGCCTCAGACATTTCCTAGCTGTCTGACCCTGGGCAAGTCACTTAACCCCCATTGCCTAGTCCTTACCACTCTTCTGCCTTAGAACAAATACCCAATAGTGATTCTAAGACAGAAGGTAAGGGTTTAAAAAAAAAGAATATATGGTCCTTGAGGGCAGGGAATATCTTTCTTCTTTTTTCCATTTTTGTTTGTATTTGTATCACCAGCACTTAGCACAGTGCCTGACAGATAGTGTAATGAATTCTTATTGTCTGTTGATTGAATGATTAAGGCACAATGTCTTTTAAACCCTTATCTTCCATTTTGGAATCAATACTGTGTATTGGCTCCAAGGCAGAAAAGTGGTAAGGGCTAGGCAATGGGGGTTAAGTGACTTGCCCAAGGTCACACAGCTAGGAAGTCTGAGACCAGATTTGAACCTAGGACTAAAGCACAATTTGAACTTGATTCTAGCTAATTTCAAGGCGAGCCCTCCATCCAGAATTCCAAGCTGCTTCTACAGATATGTTGAAGACATGTTTTATATCACAAAATTTGAATAGTACACCTCTCCACCAGCTCTGTTCCTGATTCTCCATCTTTTTCCTCCTCTGAATCTGCCATCTTCTCACCCTGTGCTGTTCCCTCAGCCAACTGGTAAATCCTCTTTGGGACCAATCCGCCATTTCACAAAATGCCCAACTTGCTCCTCTCCTGAATCAACTCCTTACTCTGGCCATTTCGGTCTCACCTCCACAGGCACATCCTTCCTCACTTCCCCTCCTCTCTCCCCTTTCATGTGCTATCTTCTCCTGCCAGAGTGCAATGAGGAGAGGAGTTTTGAGTATAAGGGATGGCCTTTTTTGCTTGCATTTGTATTTTTTAGTGCTTCGCAGAGCACATTGTTGTAGCTCAGCCATTTTTCAGTTGTGTTCATGACCCCATTTCAGGTTTTCTAGGCAGAAATATGGGAGGAATTTGCCATTTCCTTTTCCAGTTCACTTTACAGATGAGGAAACTCAGGCAAACAGGGTGAAGTGACTTGCCCAGGGTCACATAGCTAGCAAGTGTCTGAGGCCAGATTTGAACTCAAGAAGCTGAGTCTTCCCGACTCCAACTCTATGGGCTGCACCACCTAGCTGCCCCATCTGGTACAAGTAGGTGCTTAAGTTCTATCTAGTTCAGTGGTGTCAAATTCCAACAGAAATGGGAACCACTAATCCATACATAAGGATCCCTGTGGGCCACGTATTGACTTAGTCTTAAAATATAATGCTCTCTATGTTTTGTTATATTTTTATTTATTTTGTTAAATATTTCCCAATTGCATTTTAATCTAGCCTGGGATGCACAGGAGCATATTTCTGGCCTAGTCTTTGATGTCTCTGATCTATCTATTCTAGGAGAGGGAAGAGGAGAAGCAACTCTGTTAGGTAGGTGTGTAACCTTAAGAAATTCAATCCACCAAGTGTTTATTTTTTAAATCATTATCTTCTGTCTTAGTATCAACTCTAAGTCAGAAGAGCAGCAAGGGCTTGGCTTAATTGACTTACCCAAGATCACACAGCTAGGAAATGTTTGAGGCTAGATCTGAACCCAGGTCCTCCTGACTCCAGTCCCAGTGCTCTAACTACTGTGCTACATGGCTGCCTCTGCACTAAGTATTTATTAATTATATACGAGTTAAGTGCCTCCTACAAGGTGGGAAGGAAATAAGCATTTATATTTATTTATTATTTGTCAGGAACTTTATAAATCTAATCTCATTTACTCTGCACAATAATCCTAGGATGAGGGTGCTATTGTTACCCCCATTTTACAGTTGAGGAAACTGAGGCAAACAGAGGTGGTTTTTGTTTGTTTGGTTTTTAAATGACTTGCCCAGGGTCATGTTGCTAGTTTCTGAGGCTGGATTTGATCTCAGTCTTCTTGACTCCAGTCCCAGGTGTCCCATCTCCCTGCAGCTGGTATCTAGCAGGCATAACTTTGCTAGACTCTGGAAATTAAAAGAAGAAGAAGAAGAAGAAGAAGAAGAAGAAGAAGAAGAAGAAGAAGAAGAAGAAGAAGAAGAAGAAGAAGAAGAAGAAGAAGAAGAAGAAGAAGAAGAAGAAGAAGAAGAAGAAGAAGAAGAAGAAGAAGAAGAAGAAGAAGAAGAAGAAGAAGAAGAAGAAGAAGAAGAAGAAGAAGAAGAAGAAGAAGAAGAAGAAGAAGAAGAAGAAGAAGAAGAAGAAGAAGAAGAAGAAGAAGAAGAAGAAGAAGAAGAAGAAGAAGAAGAAGAAGAAGAAGAAAGAAGAAAGAAAGAAAGAAAGAAAGAAAGAAAGAAAGAGAGAGAGAGAGAGAGAGAGAGAAAGAAAGAAAGAAAGAAAGAAAGAAGAAAGAAAGAAAGAAAGAAAGAAAGAAAGAAAGAAAGAAAGAAAGAAAGAAAGAAAGAAAGAAAGAAAGAAAGAAAGAAAGAAAGAAAGAAAGAAAGAAAGAAAGAAAGAAGAAACTGTTGGGGGCAGCCAGGAGGCTCAGTGGCTTGAGAGTCAGACCTAGAGACTAGGTCCTGAGTTCAAATTTGACCTCAGACACTTCCTAGCTGTGTGGCCTTGGACAAGTCACTTAACCCCCATTGCCTATCCCTTGCAGCTCTTCTGCCTTCGAACCAACATACAATACTGAATCTAAGACAGAAGGTAAGGGTTACAAAAATGAAATTGTCTCTGCCCTGGGGGAGTTTATATTTTATTAGAAGAGTCTCTCTGTTCCAGGGCTGACTCCAGGAGGGGCTCATCACCCATCTTTTGACTTTCTGGGTCTGCCAGACTGCTCCTTTCCCTGACTCATTCCCAGAAGTGGCTCCCTATCTGACTCATTCCCAGAAGTGGCTCCCTATCCCTAGCTTTCAATGCCCCAGCATCAGGGCTGTAAAGGGAGCTGGGCAAAGCTCCCCCAGCACGTTGACAAATAAAACTCTGAAATACTGCTTGTATAATGAGCTTTCCCCATAAACGTGCAGCTGCTAAACGGTCTCACCAGAGTATAATTGACCAGCGATTAACGTTACTTAAAAGCTCGAGCCATAGGCATCTCAGACATGAAAGTAGATTATTTTCTGTTTAAAAAAAAAAGGAATTTGTAAAGTTTGACCAGAGTGCTTCTATAATCAGCGTGGATTGTTCCTTCAAACATCAGTGACCTGGGAGTTCTGCTCTCTTTTTAGCTGGGGTTAATGATAGCAGTTGGGTCTCTCCTGGAAAGGAAGCTCATCTCCTCCTGGGCTCCGACTCCCAACAGCCCAGGGGTTCAGTGGATCTTTCTACCTGATCCTCCACTGGGATGGGAAGGCTGCTAAGCTGACATTCCTTTAGGACACTGGATCAATTGATCCATCAGTGCCTGCTAGGCTGTGGAGATAGATTAAAGAGACCCAAAACAAAAGAATAAAAGAACATAAAGAAGCTACCCTTGCTCTCAGAAGCTCACCTTCTAAAGGGGAGATAGGTGGACCCTGGGCATTCTTTCTCCTTTTCACTTGACACACTCTTTTTCACACTGATTGCCTCTCATTTTCTGGGTTTATCTGGGCTCCTGACCCAGGCTGCTGCTGGTTCTGATTTCCCCTGTGCTTTATTTATTTAGTTGGCAGGGGCCTGACTAGTTATTCTTGGCCCAATGTGCCAAACATAAATGTTACAAAGAATGCTCCCAAATCACAATTTCCAGACAAATTCAGTTGGTAGGCAGACCCTCAGACTTAATCCCAAGCAGTAGAGATCCCATATTCTTAAAAGGTTTTTAGAGATCATCTAGTTTACTACTACCCCCATTATACAGAAGAGAAAACTGAGTCCCCCAAATTGTTAATATTCTTACTCTCCTGAAATAACTTTGTACTTTCCTGTGTGTATACATATACCTGTTTTATCTCCCCCTCAACCCAATAAAAAGAATGTAAGATTGAGGGTAAGAGCTCTTTCCTTTTCATTTTTGTATCCTCAGCAACTAGCATAGGGTACAGCATATAGTGGGTGCTTAATAAATATTGAATTGAATGTCAGAGAAGGGAAGGAACTTGACCAGTGTCAGATAGGTTATTAGTGGTCATGCTAGGACTAGAGTGTGAAATTGTGTAAGGAGTTCTGAACTGGGAGTCCTAGGACCCAATTTCGAATCCCACCTCCATCACTATCTGTGTGATCTTGCATAAACCCCTTAACTTCTTTGGGCCCCAGTTTTCTTATCTGTAAAGTAAAGGGGTATATAACCAGTAATATTCATTCCAGCTCTGGATGTATGATCTCAGGGGTGCTGATGTTGAAGTCAGTGGGCTTAGTTTTAAATCCTCCCTCTGCTCCTAATTATCTGTATAACCTTAAGTAAATAAGTTTGATTTAGACTGTGCTATAAAATTTACAAAGAGCTTTTACACAGGATAAGTCATCTGATCCTCAGAGCTCTTATGAGATAAGTGCTATAATTATCTCCACTTTACAGATGAGTGACTTTTTCAAGGTCACACAGCAAAGCATCTGGGGCTGAATTCAAACTCTGATCTTCCTGAAATCAAATTAGGTATTTGTAAAGCTCTAAGCATAATACCTGGTATAGAATAGGTGTTTAATAAATGCTTGTGCCTTCCCCATTTCCTTCTTGACTTCAGTTACCATGATCTATCCACTGAACTACCTAGCTACCCTCAGCAAATAACTAAGCCCCCTGGGCCTCAGTTTGATCCTCTATAAAATGAAGGGATTAGACTAAAATGGTCTTTGAGGTCCTTGCCAAGTTCTTAATCTATGATTCTATGAACTTAGAGCCCTGGTTTCTTGAGTGATGTTATTTCCTCTGCCTCCTCTCCTCTCCTAGGTAATTTTCCTCCACAAAATATATTATTTACAGGAATATCCCTCTTGTTGAGGGTTTCTGAATATCTTGAATTCTTAAGCAGTCTTTTTTGCTGGATATCTTCCTCCATGTTCATCCTCAGAAACCGGACAATCTGGAATTCCACCCAGCTAATGATGCCATTTGATTAGCCTGAAGAAGTGGGTCAAGACACCTTCCAGTAGAGGTGATAGAACCTTGCTTGGGGTCTCCTGTTGTTGTGGACTTGGGCAGCAGCCAAACTTTCAGTCTTCTAGGTCCATAGATAAGATGAGGTGCCCAAACAGCCATTCTCTCTGCTCCCTCTCTGCTAACAGGACCAGCATCCACAATGCCATTTGGGGTTCCCATCTCATCTCTGGAAAAGAGTCTTCCTACTTACCCATAGGTACCAGAGGGACCCATTCCTTTTCACTCTCCCCATAAACAAGAATCCTGGGGTGGGGGGAAGTCTTGTCATAGAATCCATGATGTATTCACTGGAGTGCAAGACGTAGAGTTAGGAAAATCTAGATTCAAATATTGCCTTTGATACAACTATGTGACTTCATTTTTCTAAGACTCAGTTTCTTTCACTGTAAAATGGAGGTAATAGCTCTGGTACATACTTCGCAGGGTTGGTGAGGGGCTTTAATAAGATAATGGATATAAAGATTCACATAAATGTCAAATATTATTATCTTAGCATGCCAGACCTGAAAGGACTTCAGAAACAATCTAATCTAATGACTTCATTTAACAGATGGGAAATTTTACATCCAAGAAGGGAAAGGACTGGCTCAAGGTCACATAGCAAGTTGAGGCAGAACAGGGATTAGAACTCAGGGCTCTTTTACACCACAGTGTATACTGGGAATTCCAGTCTTCATTTCCTTTGGGTTTTTGGAGGAATCATCAAATGTTCAATGAATTAGGACCACCAGGAGGAGAAGGTCAGTTAGTACAGACTACCTAAGAGAGGCAGTCTGCATACTAATGCAATACAGTTTACTTATTACTTAATAAACGTACCTAATATTTCAAAGGACAGGGCCAGGTGCTGGAGATTCAAAGAGGAAACATAAAACAGGGCAGAGGAAACATAATCTCTGTCCTCATGAAACTTGAGTTTTACTAGAAAAATATAGCATGTAAAGAGAAATATTTATGTGATCATTTAGGAAGGAGATAGAGCATCAGAATAGGCTTACAAAAGAAGGAAGTGCATGGGAACTTGAAAGAGTCTAGGTTAATAGAACCAAGGAGCTCATGGGTTCATAGATTTAGATCTATAAGGGTTTTTAGGGGGGACATCTAGTCTAACTCCTTGATTTTATGTATATACATAAGGAACCTGAGACCCCCCAAATTTCAAAAGAATTGCCCAAGGTCACAAAGATGGTAAGCTGGAGTCAAGACCAGGAATTCTGACTTCAAATCTAGCATCTTTTCTCTTTACCAGGTAAAGGGAAAGCATTCTAGGCAAAGGGCACAAAAATGGGAAATGCTGAGTTTGAAAAATAGGAGATAGACAATAAGCACATGAAAAAGTATTTTAAATCCCTCTTGATTAGAGGAATGCAAATTAAAACAACTCTGAGGTACCACCTCACACTTATCAGACTGGCCAATATGGCAGAAAAGTTATAAATGTTGGAGGGGATGTGGCAAAATTGGCACACTAATGCATTGCTGGTGGAGTTGTGAATTGATCCAAACATTCTGGAGGGTAATTTGGAATTATGCATGAATGGCTTTAAAAGACTGCCTGCTCTTTAATCCAGCAATACCACTGTTGGATTTGTACCCCCAAAGAGATAATAAGGAAAAAGACTTGTACAAGAATATTTATAATCTCGCTCTTTGTGTTGACAAAAAATTAGAAAACAAGGGGATGCCCTCCAATTGTGGAATGGATGAACAAATTGTGGTATCTGTTGGTGATGGAATACTATTGTGCTCAAAGGAATAATGAACTGGAGGAATTCCATGTGAACTGGAACAACCTCCAGGAATTGATGCAGAGTGAGAGGAGCAGAACCAGGAGAATATTGTACACTGTGGCACAATTGAATGTAATGGTCTTCCCTACTAGCAGCAATGCAATGATCCCGGACAATTCTGAGGGACTTATGAGAAAGATGCTATCCACATCCAGAGAAAGAACAGTGGGAATAAAAACACAGAAGAAAAACATGGGATCAATCACATAGTTTGATATAGATATGATTAGAGTTTTGATGTTAAAAGATCACTCTACTTCAAATATTAATAACATGGAAATAGGTTTTGAACACTGATACATGTATAATCCAGTGGAATTGCTTGTCAGTTCCTGGAAGGGGGAGGGAAGAGGGGGGATCATGAATCATGTAACCATGGAAAAATTCTAAATTTAAAAAAGAGGAAAAAAGAATAGGAGATAGAGTAGTTCTAAATGAATCATTTTACTCTCAGAGAACCATGGAAACATAGGATTTAGACATGGAAAGGACATCCCAATTAAATGCCATCTTTGGATGGGCAAACTAAGACTTGGAGAAAGAAGTATCCATGCTAAGGGTCATAATGGAAATATGAATGATAACAGCTCATGCTTATATTGCACTTGAAAATTTACAAAAGACTTTACAACATCAAATTATCTGAGTCTCAAAACACCCTGTGAGCCATGTGCTAATTTGGTCTCCTTTTGTGGATGAGGAAACTGAGGCAGACATATTAAGTGAATTGCCCATGGTCACATAGCCAGTAATGAGCTGAGGCATGATTTGAACCCATGTCTTTCTAGAAAGAGCTGGATCAGAATTCCAAAGCACAGGGCTGCCTCCTCTATATCACTGAAAGAGAAAGCAGACTGGATGGTGTTAGGTGTGACCCTTAACAGAAGTATTCACTGCTCTGAGCCTCAGACTAATCTTTAAGGCACATAGGTCCACATCTAGCTGTGACTTGCTTACTTGTGCTCTCCATTTCTCCATCTATGAAATGGGTATAATCATATTCCCTATCTCATCATATTATCATGGAGAAAGTATTTTGTAAGCCTTAAAATCTATGAAAATGGGATCTATTGCAGTTAGTCTTTGTAAAATATGACTTCCTGCCTCTATGCATGCCACAGTCTAAAACCTACATGGTGGTCTTCAGCCCTTGAAATACTTGAAAAGGATTCATATTACCCCCCCCCCAAATTCCTTTTCTCCCATCCCTGACCCTGATACCAAGCCTCTTTTCTCCAGGTGAAACATTCCCAGTTCCTTCAACCAACTCTCATTTTTAGTCAAAAGATCTGGGTTTGAATCCCTGCTCTAATATTTATGAGGTGTGTGCCCCCAGGCAAATTACTCTCCATCTCTGGCTGTTCCTTTCTTCATCTGCATACAGGGAATAATACTCATTTTTTCATTCACTCACTCATTCATTTATTCATTCATTCAAATAGGGTAATGGTCCTGAAAGCATTTTGGAACCATAAAGAACTGCCCAAATGGGAACCATTGTTATCCTGGTCTCTCTCCCCTACCAAGCAAACTATAAGGCTTCTGCTGCATGAATCTAATAAGGATCTCAAAGTCCCAGAACAGAGAGAAAATTACTGTTAGGGAAAGGTATACATCTTTGTTAAAATTTTAAACTTTCTACTTTATTTCTTCTAAACCATGAACCTTTATAGGAAGTCTGAATGTTCCCCAAGGTCTTAAGGGGGGTCTTACTTGAAGCCAGTCTGTCTTTCCATCACTGAAGGGTAGTAGCAAGAGCCCTGGTCTTGGTCAGGAGTCCTGATTTTGAAGCCAAGTGCTGACATTTACTAGCTCCATGACACTAAGAAAATCACTTCTTTCTGAGCCTCAGCTTTTCCATGTGTAAAATGGAGACAATAGTACCTGGACAGCCTACTTTGGGTGATGGACTGTTATAAAGAAAGTGTTTTAGAAGCCTTAACATAATAGTAGGAACAAGAGTTAATGGTTGATCATTGTTCTTGAGTTACATGCCTGTGTTGGGCACTCATATACCACGACGTAAAAGAATTCAGTAAATATCTCCAGAAATAATAATGTTGGTTTCTTTCCTGCTCAGATGCAGGGAAATTGAGCACTGCTTCTTCTTATGCCTTCGCTCCATCCAGGCCACTGGTCATTACTACACAGTGAGAATTTTGTCCCTTTTAGTAAAATCTCATTAAAATAGATCTGGCCCCCAGAGGTGGTATCTTGTTAATGCAGAGTCACCAAGCCAAGGGTTCGGATCAAAGAAAGATTCCCAAGGGCTGGCATGGTGGGGAAGTGCTCTGCATTGGTCTTATACTAGTCAGGGAAAGGAGATCAGGTCTGTAAACAGGTACTGTGCCTTTGGAAACATCCATCCTGCCTTCTGCAATAATGGAAAAAGAAAACTTTCAAATATCACAATTTGCAAATGAAGACCTTTAGAATAATGGGACGCCTGCTCAGGAATGGGATTATTAGGATAATGCGATGTTTAAGTGGGCCTCTTTCCCTCTCAAAGGACTTGCCTAGATTCTGCTGAGCTCATTCCACAAGAGACCTCAGCAAGATCACTTATGACTTTTATTAAAGTCAAACCAATACCTGCACTCACAGGAGCCTAAAGGAAATTTCTTTTCGGTAACTCCCATTGAAATGTAATGGGGACTACACAAAGAAAATTTACTTAACCTCCTCACCCATCTCTTCCACTGTGGAAATCTGCTCATCACGTGCCCCACTCCCCAGAGACACCATCAAAGAGGCCACTTCTCAATTTCATAATATTGTTCTGAGGAAAAGCGAGCAGGCAGCAGCAGTTCCAGACTCTAACCAGAAGCCCACACTCAGTTGGCACCTGCCTTTCCCTACATGGATAGTGGAGTTCTCCAGGATGGCTTCCAGTCTTTTGGATAATGGGATCTGCTAAAATCTCCTAGCTACAACACCTTTTGACCCAGCCATACCACTGCTGGGTTTGGACCCCAAAGAGATAATAAGGAAAAATACATGCACAAAAATATATTATTGCCACACTCTTTGTGTTGGCAAAAAAATTGGAAGATCAAGGGGTGTCCGTTGATTGTGGAATGGCTGAACAAATTGAGGCACCTGATGGTGATGGAATACCATTGTTCTCAAAGGAATAATGAACTGGAGGGATTCCATGTGAACTGGAAGAACCTCAATGAACCGATGCAGAGTGAAATGTGCAGAACCAGGAGAACATTGTACACAGAAAGTAAAACATTGTGAAACAATTCAATGTAATAGACTTTGCAACAAGTAGCAATGAAACAAGCCAGGACACTCCTGAAGCACTTACGTAAAAGAATGCTATCCACATTGAGAGAAAGAACAATGGGTGTAGAAATGCAAAAGCAAAACATATGACATCACTTGACACATGTATATATGGGTATGTGATTTGGGGTATAGGCCTTAAAAAAACTGCTATATACCAAAAATGAAAAATATGGAAATAGGTATCAAGTGACAACATTTGTACAAGCCAGTGGAATTGCTTGTTGGCTCTGGGAAGGGGATAGGGAAGAGGTGAGGGAAAGAAAATGAGTCATGGAATCATGGAAAATTATTTAACAATAAAAAATAAAGAAAGAAAAATAGACTAAAATCTCCTAGCTACATATATACACAGAAAGATATAAATTAATATTTAAAAACCTGACAGTAAGGTATATCTCATACTCTACTAGATGGGAACCTCCATGAGCATGGCACCTATAGACCTTGGTCTTTTCTCCTGCTTGCTGCTTGATGAAATCATCTATTTCCTTGACTTCTAAGGCCACATTGGTGTAGATGATTTCAAATCTAATTCAAGTTTTGTCTCTTCCAAACTCTAGACTCATCTCCAAGTTCTGGCTGGATACTTCCACCTCCAGCATCTCAAACTCAGCATATTCAAAATGATACTCATTGTTTCCCCTCCTAACCCTGCTTTTCCTCCAACTTCTTTGTTTTAGTTAATTGAACTGCTGCTTTCCCAGCTTCTGAGGATAAAAAGGATAGAGTGGAGATACAGTGGAACTAACACTGGTTATGGAATCAGCGACCTTTCCAGAGAGTACTTAAGGTCACTGGGCCTCAGTTTCCTTTCTTGTGAAATGAGAGGATTACATGAGCTCTGGGTTTGCTTCCAGCTCTGGATCTATGATCCTAGCTGTCCTGTATATAAAGATAAAGGAATTTACAGAGGATAGGCCAGATGTGCTCGCTCTCTGTAGGGCCATTGACTCTCTCCTTTACCCCTCAGGGAATATTCCTATTAGGGCTGCCACACATCCATCCCATGTTCTATGCAGAATATAGTGTGATATCAGGAAGAACTGGGTTTAAATCTTACTTCATACACACACATACATAGAGGCAGCTAGGTGGTACAGTGGATAGAGTTCTGGGCCTGGAGTTAAGAAGACCTGAGTTCAAATCTTGTCTCAGATACTTATTAGATGTGTAATCTTAGGCAAGTCACTTAACCCCATTTGCCTCAGTTTCCTCACCTATAAAATGAGCTGGAGAACAAAATGGCAAACTACTCCAGTATCTTTGCCAAGAAAACCCCAAATAAGGTCATGAAGAGTCATGACTAGAACCACCGAACAACAGCAACAACAATATATATCTACTTATCTACATGTATACACACAAATATGTAGAGATAGATAGACAGAGACAGACAGACAGATAGATAGATAGATAGATAGATAGATAGATAGATAGATAGATAGATAGACAGAGACAGAGGTAGATATGGAAAGATGGATGGATAGATGGAAAGACAGACAGACAAATAGATAGATAGATAGATAGATAGATAGATAGATAGATAGATAGATAGATAGATAGATTTATACTCCTGAGCCCTTGCTTAATAATTCCTTAATGAATTTTATTGAATTCATGTTATCAGTGCCAAGCACAAGGCCTTCCATGCAGAAGATGCTTAATAAATGTTGGATTAATATGTGACTGATTTGAACAACAGAATTCTGAGACCTCAAAGATCATTTAGTACAACCTCCTCCTTTATATATGAATTCACTCTATGATAATCTTAACAAATAGTCTTCTAACTTCTTACAGCTTCCCAAACAAGTTGCCACATAGATATTGTTTCCAGTAATGGGAAGCTCTCTATTCACTGAGGCAGCCCATTTCACTGTTGGATAGTTCTGGTTTTAAGGAAATTCTTTCTTGAGGGAAGATGAAACGTTGAGTTGAATCTTTCTCCCCTTGAGGCTAGTTCTCTCTTCTCCAGTGGCCACATAGAACAAATCTAATCATTCTTCATTATTGCAACCCCTCAGTTACTTGAAGACATCAGCCATGACCTCTCTTTTCCCACCTATCCCTCCCCAAACCCTTCTCTTCTTCAGGTTAAACATCCTTAGTTGCATCATTCTCTTTGCATCTAGCATGATGTAATCTCCCTTCCTCATCCAGGTCACCCTCACTCCTTCAGAGATGCTCTATTTTGTTCATGTCTTTCTTAAAAAGTGCCCCCCCCCAATTGAACACAATGTTCCAGATGGTATCTAACCATGCATA